>NW_027220097.1:0-30861 GCF_027580195.1 Bos mutus
ACATGACTGATCATACACTGATCGTGGCTGATCATGCACTGATCACGTGGCTGATCATGCACTGATCACGTGACTGATCATGCACTGATCGTGGCTGATCATACACTGATCACGTGGCTGATCATGCACTGATCACGTGGCTGATCATGCACTGATCACGTGACTGATCATGCACTGATCACGTGGCTGATCATGCACTGATCACGTGGCTGATCATGCACTGATCGCGTGGCTGATCATGCACTGATCGCGTGGCTGATCATACACTGATCACGTGACTCTGATCATGCACTGATCGCGTGGCTGATCATGCACTGATCACGTGGCTGATCATGCACTGATCACGTGGCTGATCATGCACTGATCACGTGGCTGATCATACACTGATCACGTGGCTGATCATGCACTGATCACGTGGCTGATCATGCACTGATCACGTGGCTGATCATGCACTGATCACGTGCCTGATCATGCACTGATCGCGTGGCCGTGACTGTGCATGCACTGATCATGCACTGATCACTGCTGATCATGCACTCTTCACGTGGCTGATCATGCACTGATCACGTGGCTGATCATACACTGATCACGTGGCTGATCATGCACTGATCACGACTGATCATGCACTGATCACGTGGCTGATCATGCACTGATCACGTGACTGATCATGCACTGATCACGTGGCTGATCATGCACTGATCACGTGGCTGATCATGCACTGATCACGTGACTGATCATGCACTGATCACGTGGCTCACTGATCACGTGGCTGATCATGCACTGATCACGTGGCTGATCATGCACTGATCACGTGGCTGATCATGCACTGATCACGTGGCTGATCATGCACTGATCACGTGGCTGATCATGCACTGATCACGTGGCTGATCATGCACTGATCACGTGGCTGATCATGCACTGATCACGTGACTGATCATGCACTGATCACCGTGGCTGATCATGCACTGATCACGTGGCTGATCATGCACTGATCACGTGGCTGATCATGCACTGATCACGTGGCTGATCATACACTGATCACGTGACTGATCATGCACTGATCACGTGGCTGATCATGCACTGATCACGTGGCTGATCATGCACTGATCACGTGGCTGATCATGCACTGATCACGTGGCTGATCATGCACTGATCACGTGGCTGATCATGCACTGATCGTGACTGATCATGCACTGATCACGTGGCTGATCATGCACTGATCACGTGGCTGATCATGCACTGATCGTGGCTGCTGATCATGATCACTGATCACGTGGCTGATCATGCACTGATCACGTGGCTGATCATGCACTGATCACGTGGCTGATCATGCACTGATCACGTGGCTGATCATGCACTGATCACGTGGCTGATCATGCACTGATCACGTGGCTGATCATGCACTGATCACGTGGCTGATCATGCACTGATCACGTGGCTGATCATGCACTGATCACGTGGCTGATCATGCACTGATCACGTGCTGATCATGCACTGATCACGTGACTGATCATGCACTGATTCGTGACTGATCATGCACTGATCACGTGGCTGATCATGCACTGATCACGCTGATCTGATCTGACGTGACTGATCATGCACTGATCACGTGGCTGATCATGCACTGATCGTGTGGCTGATCATGCACTGATCACGTGGCTGATCATGCACTGATCACGTGGCTGATCATGCACTGATCACGTGGCTGATCATGCACTGATCACGTGGCTGATCATGCACTGATCACGTGGCTGATCATGCACTGATCGCGTGGCTGATCATGCACTGATCACGTGGCTGATCATGCACTGATCACGTGGCTGATCATGCACTGATCGTGCTGATCATGCACTGATCACGTGGCTGATCATGCACTGATCACGTGGCTGATCATGCACTGATCGTGTGGCTGATCATGCACTGATCACGTGACTGATCATGCACTGATCACGTGGCTGATCATGCACTGATCACGTGCTGATCATGCACTGATCACGTGGCTGATCATGCACTGATCATCGTGGCTGATCATGCACTGATCACGTGGCTGATCATGCACTGATCACGTGGCTGATCATGCACTGATCACGTGGCTGATCATGCACTGATCACGTGGCTGATCATGCACTGATCACGTGGCTGATCATGCACTGATCGCGAGCTGATCATGCACTGATCACGTGATCTGATCATGCACTGATCATGCGTGGCTGATCATGCACTGATCACGTGGCTGATCATGCACTGATCACGTGGCTGATCATGCACTGATCACGTGGCTGATCATGCACACTGATCACGTGGCTGATCATGCACTGATCACGTGGCTGATCATGCACTGATCACGTGGCTGATCATGCACTGATCACGTGGCTGATCATGCACTGATCACGTGGCTGATCATGCACTGATCACGTGGCTGATCATGCACTGATCACGTGGCTGATCATGCACTGATCACGTGGCTGATCATGCACTGATCACGTGGCTGATCATGCACTGATCACGTGGCTGATCATGCACTGATCACGTGGCTGATCATGCACTGATCACGTGGCTGATCATGCACTGATCACGTGGCTGATCATGCACTGATCACGTGGCTGATCATGCACTGATCACGTGACTGATCATGCACTGATCACGTGGCTGATCATGCACTGATCACGTGGCTGATCATGCACTGATCACGTGGCTGATCATGCACTGATCACGTGGCTGATCATGCACACTGATCACGTGGCTGATCATGCACTGATCACGTGGCTGATCATGCACTGATCACGTGACTGATCATGCACTGATCACGTGGCTGATCATGCACTGATCACGTGGCTGATCATGCACTGATCACGTGACTGATCATGCACTGATCACGTGGCTGATCATGCACTGATCACGTGGCTGATCATGCACTGATCACGTGGCTGATCATGCACTGATCACGTGACTGATCATGCACTGATCACGTGGCTGATCATGCACTGATCACGTGGCTGATCATGCACTGATCACGCGTGGCTGATCATGCACTGATCACGTGGCTGATCATGCACTGATCACGTGACTGATCATGCACTGATCACGTGGCTGATCATGCACTGATCACGTGGCTGATCATGCACTGATCACGTGGCTGATCATGCACTGATCACGTGACTGATCATGCACTGATCACGTGTGCTGATCATGCACTGATCGCGTGGCTGATCATGCACTGATCACGTGGCTGATCATGCACTGATCACGTGACTGATCATGCACTGATGCGTGGCTGATCATGCACTGATCACGTGGCTGATCATGCACTGATCACGTGGCTGATCATGCACTGATCACGTGGCTGATCATGCACTGATCACGTGGCTGATCATGCACTGATCACGTGGCTGATCATGCACTGATCACGTGGCTGATCATGCACTGATCACGTGGCTGATCATGCACTGATCACGTGACTGATCATGCACTGATCACGTGGCTGATCATGCACTGATCACGTGGCTGATCATGCACTGATCACGTGGCTGATCATGCACTGATCACGTGACTGATCATCGCTGATCTGCACTGACGTGGCTATCATGCACTGATCACGTGGCTGATCATGCACTGATCGTGGCTGATCATGCACTGATCACGTGCTGATCATGCACTGATCACGTGGCTGATCATGCACTGATCACGTGGCTGATCATGCACTGATCACGTGGCTGATCATGCACTGATCACGTGGCTGATCATGCACTGATCACGTGGCTGATCATGCACTGATCACGTGGCTGATCATGCACTGATCACGTGGCTGATCATGCACTGATCACGTGGCTGATCATGCACTGATCACGTGGCTGATCATGCACTGATCACGTGGCTGATCATGCACTGATCACGTGGCTGATCATGCACTGATCACATGCTGCTGATGCACTGATCACGTGTGGCTGATCATGCACTGATCACGTGGCTGATCATGCACTGATCACGTGGCTGATCATGCACTGATCACACTGATCTGATCATGCACACTGATCACGTGGCTGATCATGCACTGATCACGTGGCTGATCATGCACTGATCGTGGCTGATCATGCACTGATCACGTGACTGATCATGCACTGATCACGTGGCTGATCATGCACTGATCACGTGGCTGATCATGCACTGATCACGTGGCTGATCATGCACTGATCACGTGACTGATCATGCACTGATCACGTGGCTGATCATCATGCACTGATCACGTGGCTGATCATGCACTGATCACGTGGCTGATCATGCACTGATCACGTGGCTGATCATGCACTGATCACGTGGCTGATCATGCACTGATCGTGGCTGATCATCACTGATCACGTGGCTGATCATGCACTGATCACGTGGCTGATCATGCACTGATCACGTGACTGATGATCATGCACTGATCACGTGGCTGATCATGCACTGATCACGTGGCTCATGCACTGATCACGTGGCTGATCATGCACTGATCACGTGGCTGATCATGCACTGATCACGTGGCTGATCATGCTGATCACGTCACTGATCATGCACTGATCACGTGGCTGATCATGCACTGATCACGTGACTGATCATGCACTGATCACGTGGCTGATCATGCACTGATCACGTGACTGATCATGCACTGATGATCGTGCTGCTGATCATGCACTGATCACGTGGCTGATCATGCACTGATCACGTGGCTGATCATGCACTGATCACGTGGCTGATCATGCACTGATCACGTGCTGATCATGCACTGATCACGTGGCTGATCATGCACTGATCACGTGGCTGATCATGCACTGATCACGTGGCTGATCATGCACTGATCACGTGGCTGATCATGCACTGATCACGTGACTGATCACTGCACTGATCACGTGGCTGATCATGCACTGATCACGTGGCTGATCATGCACTGATCACGTGGCTGATCATGCACTGATCACGTGGCTGATCATGCACACTGATCACGTGGCTGATCATGCACTGATCACGTGGCTGATCATGCACTGATCGTGGCTGATCATGCACTGATCACGTGACTGATCATGCACTGATCACGTGGCTGATCATGCACTGATCACGTGCTGATCATGCACTGATCACGTGGCTGATCATGCACTGATCACGTGGCTGATCATGCACTGATCACGTGGCTGATCATGCACTGATCACGTGGCTGATCATGCACTGATCACGTGGCTCTGATCATGCACTGATCACGTGGCTGATCATGCACTGATCACGTGATCTGATCACTGATCACTGATCACGTGCTGATCATGCACTGATCACGTGGCTGATCATGCACTGATCACGTGGCTGATCATGCACTGATCACGTGGCTGATCATGCACTGATCACGTGGCTGATCATGCACTGATCACGTGGCTGATCATGCACTGATCACGTGGCTGATCATGCACTGATCACGTGGCTGATCATGCACTGATCACGTGGCTGATCATGCACTGATCGTGGCTGATCATGCACTGATCACGTGGCTGATCATGCACTGATCACGTGGCTGATCATGCACTGATCACGTGGCTGATCATGCACTGATCACGTGGCTGATCATGCACTGATCACGTGGCTGATCATGCACTGATCACGTGGCTGATCATGCACTGATCACGTGGCTGATCATGCACTGATCACGTGGCTGATCATGCACTGATCACGTGGCTGATCATGCACTGATCACGTGGCTGATCATGCACTGATCACGTGACTGATCATGCACTGATCACGTGGCTGATCATGCACTGATCACGTGGCTGATCATGCACTGATCACGTGGCTGATCATGCACTGATCATCATGGCTGATCATGCACTCTGCACTGATCACGTGGCTGATCATGCACTGATCACGTGGCTGATCATGCACTGATCGTGGCTGACTGATCATGCACTGATCACGTGGCTGATCATGCACTGATCACGTGGCTGATCATGCACTGATCACGTGGCTGATCATGCACTGATCACGTGGCTGATCATGCACTGATCACGTGGCTGATCATGCACTGATCACGTGGCTGATCATGCACTGATCACGTGGCTGATCATGCACTGATCACGTGGCTGATCATGCACTGATCACGTGGCTGATCATGCACTGATCACGTGGCTGATCATGCACTGATCACGTGACTGATCATGCACTGATCACGTGGCTGATCATGCACTGATCACGTGTGGCTGATCATGCACTGATCACGTGCTGATCATGCACTGATCACGTGACTGATCATGCACTGATCACGTGGCTGATCATGCACTGATCACGTGGCTGATCATGCACTGATCACGTGGCTGATCATGCACTGATCACGTGGCTGATCATGCACTGATCGTGACTGATCATGCACTGATCACGTGTGCTGATCATGCACTGATCACGTGGCTGATCATGCACTGATCACGTGGCTGATCATGCACACTGATCACGTGGCTGATCATGCACTGATCACGTGGCTGATCATGCACTGATCGTGGCTGATCATGCACTGATCACGTGGCTGATCATGCACTGATCACGTGGCTGATCATGCACTGATCACGTGGCTGATCATGCACTGATCACGTGGCTGATCATGCACTGATCACGTGGCTGATCATGCACTGATCACGTGGCTGATCATGCACTGATCACGTGGCTGATCATGCACTGATCACGTGGCTGATCATGCACTGATCACGTGACTGATGATCATCACTGATCATGCGTGATCTGATCATGCACTGATCACGTGGCTGATCATGCACTGATCACGTGGCTGATCATGCACTGATCACGTGGCTGATCATCAGCACTGATCACGTGGCTGATCATGCACTGATCACGTGGCTGATCATGCACTGATCACGTGGCTGATCATGCACTGATCACGTGGCTGATCATGCACTGATCACGTGGCTGATCATGCACTGATCACGTGGCTGATCATGCACTGATCACGTGGCTGATCATGCACTGATGCTGCTGATCACTGATCTGATGATCTGATCATGATCACTGATGATCGTGGCTGATCATGCACTGATCGTGTGCTGATCATGCACTGATCACGTGGCTGATCATGCACTGATCACGTGGCTGATCATGCACTGATCACGTGGCTGATCATGCACTGATCACGTGGCTGATCATGCACTGATCACGTGGCTGATCATGCACTGATCACGTGGCTGATCATGCACTGATCACGTGGCTGATCATGCACTGATCACGTGGCTGATCATGCACTGATCACGTGGCTGATCATGCACTGATCACGTGGCTGATCATGCACTGATCACGTGGCTGATCATGCACTGATCGTCGCTGATCACTGATCACGTGGCTGATCATGCACTGATCACGTGGCTGATCATGCACTGATCACGTGACTGATGATCACGTGGCTGATCACACTGATGTGGCTGATCATGCTGATCATGCACTGATCACGTGTCTGATCATGCACTGATCACGTGGCTGATCATGCACTGATCACGTGGCTGATCATGCACTGATCAAATGGCTGATCATGCACTGATCACGTGGCTGATCATGCACTGATCACGTGGCTGATCATGCACTGATCACGTGGCTGATCATGCACTGATCACGTGGCTGATCATGCACTGATCACGTGACTGATCATGCACTGATCACGTGACTGATCATGCACTGATCACGTGGCTGATCATGCACTGATCACGTGGCTGATCATGCACTGATCACATGACTGCGCATGCACTGATCACGTGGCTGATCATGCACTGATCACGTGGCTGATCATGCACTGATCACGTGGCTGATAATGGACTGATCACGTGGCTGATGATCATGCACTGATCACGTGGCTGATCATGCACTGATCACGTGGCTGATCATGCACTGATCACGTGACTGATCATGCACTGATCACCTGTCTGATCATGCACTGATCACGTGGCTGATCATGCTTTGGTAACTGGCTATCATACACTGGTCACGTGACTGATCATGGACTCTTCACGTGCCTGATCATGCACTGATCACGTAGCCATCATGCACTGATCTCACGGCTGACCATACACTGATCACATGACTGATCATGCTCTGATCAAGTGCCTGATCATGAACTTACCACGTGGCTGATTATGCACTGATCATCACGTGAAGCTGATCATACACTGATCATGTAACTGTGCATGCACTGATCTCGTGCCTGATCTTGCAGTGATCACGTGGCTGATCATGCACTGATCACAAAGCTGAGCTTATACTGATCACGTGACTCTGCATGCACTGATCACGTGGGAGTTCATGCGCTGATAACATGGCTGGCTGATCATGCCTGATACGTGGCTATCATACACTGATCACGTGACTGATCATGCACTCTTCACGTGCCTGATCATGCACTGATCACGTGGCTGATCAAGCACTGATCACGAAGCTGATCATACATTGATCCCATGACTGTGTATGCACTGAACACGTGGCTGATCATGCACTGATCACGTTGCGGATCATGCACTGATCACGTGGCTTATCATGCCCTATCACGTGTCTGATCATGCACTGATCACGTACCTGATCATGCACTGATCATTTGGCTGATAATACACTGATCATGTGACTGTGCATGCACTGATCACGTGGCTGATCATACACTGATTACGTGGCTGATCATGCACTGATCACATGGCAATCATGCACTGATCACGTGGCTGATCATACACTGATCACGTGACTGATCATGCACTGATCACGTGCCTGATCATGCACTGATCACGTGTCTGATCATGCACTGATCACGTGACTGATCATGCACTGATCACGAGCCTGATCATGCACTGATCACGTGGCTGATCATATACTGATCACGTGACTGATCATGCACTGCTCAAATGCCTGATCATGCACTGAACACGTGGATGATCATGCACTGATCAGGAAGCTGATTATACAATGATCACGTGACTGTGCATGCACTGATCACGTGGCTGATCATGCACTGATCACGTGGCTGATAATGAACTGATCACGTGGCTGATCATACACTGATCACGTGCCTGATCATGCACTAATCATGTTGCGGATCATGCACTGATCACATGGATGATCATACACTGATCACTTGGCTGATCATACTCTGATCACGTGGCTGATCATGCACTGACCACATGGCTGATCATACTCTGATCACGAAGCTGATCTTATAGTGATCACGTGACTGCAGGCACTGATCACTTGTGTGTGCATGCACTGATCACGTGGCTGATCATTCACTGATCACGTGACTGATCATGCACTGATCACGTGGGTGAATATGCACTGATCGTGGCTGATGCTGACACCTGATCACGTGGCTGACCACTGATGACGTGACTGATCATACACTGATCGTGGCTGATCATGCACTGATCATCGTGCACTGATCATGATCACTGATCACGTCGCTGATCATGCACTGATCAAATGCTGACCATACACTGATCACGTGACTGATCATGCACTGATCACGTGGCTGATCATACACTGATCACGTGCCTGATCATGCACTAATCACGTTGCGGATCATGCACTGATCACGTGGCTGATCATGCACTGATCACATGGCTGATCATACACTGATCACGTGACTGATCATGCACTGATCGTGACTGATCATTCACTGATCACGTGACTGATCATGCACTGATCACGTGGCTGATCACACTGATCACGTGACTGATCATGCACTGATCACGTGGCTGATCATGCACTGATCACGTGCTGATCATGCACTGATCACGTGGCTGATCATGCACTGATCACGTGGCTGATCATGCACTGATCACGTGACTGATCATGCACTGATCACGTGGCTGATCATGCACTGATCACGTGGCTGATCATGCACTGATCACGTGACTGATCATGCACTGATCACGTGGCTGATCATGCACTGATCACGTGGCTGATCATGCACTGATCACGTGACTGATCATGCACTGATCACGTGGCTGATCATGCACTGATCACGTGGCTGATCATGCACTGATCACGTGGCTGATCATGCACTGATCACGTGACTGATCATGCACTGATCACGTGGCTGATCATGCACTGATCACGTGGCTGATCATGCACTGATCACGTGGCTGATCATGCACTGATCACGTGGCTGATCATGCACTGATCACGTGGCTGATCATGCACTGATCACGTGCTGATCATGCACTGATCACGTGGCTGATCATGCACTGATCACGTGGCTGATCATGCACTGATCACGTGGCTGATCATGCACTGATCACGTGGCTGATCATGCACTGATCACGTGGCTGATCATGCACTGATCGTGGCTGATCATGCACTGATCACGTGGCTGATCATGCACTGATCACGTGGCTGATCATGCACTGATCACGTGGCTGATCATGCACTGATCACGTGGCTGATCATGCACTGATCACGTGGCTGATCATGCACTGATCACGTGGCTGATCATACACTGATCACGTGACTGATCATGATCACTGATCACGTGGCTGATCATGCACACTGATCACGTGGCTGATGCACTGATCACTGATCATGCACTGATCACGTGACTGATCATGCACTGATCGTGTGGCTGATCATGCACTGATCACGTGGCTGATCATGCACTGATCACGTGGCTGATCATGCACTGATCACGTGACTGATCATGCACTGATGATCGTGGCTGATCATGCACTGATCACGTGCTGATCATGCACTGATCACGTGGCTGATCATGCACTGATCACGTGGCTGATCATGCACTGATCGTGTGCTGATCATGCACTGATCACGTGGCTGATCATGCACTGATCACGTGGCTGATCATGCACTGATCACGTGGCTGATCATGCACTGATCACGTGGCTGATCATGCACTGATCACGTGGCTGATCATGCACTGATCACGTGGCTGATCATGCACTGATCACGTGGCTGATCATGCACTGATCGTGCTGATCATGCACTGATCACGTGGCTGATCATGCACTGATCACGTGGCTGATCATCACTGATCACTGATCACGTGGCTGATCATGATCACACTGATCACGTGGCTGATCATGCACTGATCACGTGGCTGATCATGCACTGATCACGTGGCATGATCACACTGATCACGTGGCTGATCATGATCACTGATCACGTGACTGATCATGCACTGATCACGTGGCTGATCATGCACTGATCACGTGGCTGATCATGCACTGATCACGTGGCTGATCATGCACTGATCACGTGGCTGATCATGCACTGATCACGTGGCTGATCATGCACTGATCACGTGGCTGATCATGCACTGATCACGTGGCTGATCATGCACTGATCGTGGCTGATCATGCACTGATCACGTGGCTGATCATGCACTGATCACGTGGCTGATCATGCACTGATCACGTGGCTGATCATGCACTGATCACGTGGCTGATCATGCACTGATCACGTGACTGATCATGCACTGATCACGTGGCTGATCATGCACTGATCACGTGGCTGATCATGCACTGATCACGTGGCTGATCATGCACTGATCACGTGACTGATCATGCACTGATCACGTGGCTGATCATGCACTGATCACGTGCTGATGATGCACACTGATCACGTGACTGATTCATGCATGCACTGATCACGTGGCTGATCATGCACTGATCACGTGGCTGATCATGCACTGATCACGTGGCTGATCATGCACTGATCACGTGGCTGATCATGCACTGATCACGTGGCTGATCATGCACTGATCACGTGCTGCTGATCATGCACTGATCACGTGACTGATCATGCACTGATCACGTGGCTGATCATGCACTGATCACGTGGCTGATCATGCACTGATCACGTGGCTGATCATGCACTGATCACGTGGCTGATCATGCACTGATCACGTGGCTGATCATGCACTGATCACGTGGCTGATCATGCACTGATCGTGGTGGCTGATCATGCACTGATCACGTGGCTGATCATGCACTGATCACGTGGCTGATCATGCACTGATCACGTGGCTGATCATGCACTGATCGTGACTGATCATGCACTGATCACGTGGCTGATCATGCACTGATCACGTGGCTGATCATGCACTGATCACGTGGCTGATCATGCACTGATCACGTGGCTGATCATGCACTGATCGTGTGCTGATCATGCACTGATCACGTGCTGCTGATCATGCACTGATCACGTGGCTGATCATGCACTGATCGTGGCTGATCATGCACTGATCACGTGGCTGATCATGCACTGATCACGTGGCTGATCATGCACTGATCACGTGGCTGATCATGCACTGATCACGTGGCTGATCATGCACTGATCACGTGGCTGATCATGCACTGATCACGTGGCTGATCATGCACTGATCACGTGGCTGATCATGCACTGATCACTGATCGTGCTGATCATGCACTGATCTGATCGTGGCTGATCATGCACTGATCACGTGACTGATCATGCACTGATCACGTGGCTGATCATGCACTGATCACGTGGCTGATCATGCACTGATCACGTGGCTGATCATGCACTGATCACGTGGCTGATCATGCACTGATCACGTGGCTGATCATGCACTGATCACGTGGCTGATCATCACTGATCACGTGGCTGATCATGCACTGATCTGATGCTGCACTGCACTGATCACGTGGCTGATCATGCACTGATCACGTGGCTGATCATGCACTGATCATCGCGTGGCTGATCATGCACTGATCACGTGGCTGATCATGCACTGATCACGTGGCTGATCATGCACTGATCACGTGGCTGATCATGCACTGATCACGTGGCTGATCATGCACTGATCACGTGCTGATCATGCACTGATCACGTGGCTGATCATGCACTGATCACGTGTGGCTGATCATGCACTGATCACGTGGCTGATCATGCACTGATCACGTGGCTGATCATGCACTGATCACGTGGCTGATCATGCACTGATCACGTGGCTGATCATGCACTGATCACGTGGCTGATCATGCACTGATCACGTGTGCTGATCATGCACTGATCGTGTGACTGATCATGCTGATCATGCACTGATCATGCACTGATCACGTGCTGATCATGCACTGATCACGTGGCTGATCATGCACTGATCACGTGTGCTGATCATGCACTGATCACGTGGCTGATCATGCACTGATCACGTGGCTGATCATGCACTGATCACGTGGCTGATCATGCACTGATCACGTGGCTGATCATGCACTGATCGTGACTGATCATCATGCACTGATGTGCGTGACTGATCACTGCACTGATCGCACTGATCTGATCATGATCACTGATCACGTGGCTGATCATGCACTGATCACGTGGCTGATCATGCACTGATCACGTGGCTGATCATGCACTGATCACGTGGCTGATCATGCACTGATCACGTGGCTGATCATGCACTGATCACGTGGCTGATCATGCACTGATCACGTGGCTGATCATGCACTGATCACGTGGCTGATCATGCACTGATCACGTGGCTGATCATGCACTGATCACGTGGCTGATCATGCACTGATCACGTGGCTGATCATGCACTGATCACGTGGCTGATCATGCACTGATCACGTGGCTGATCATGCACTGATCACGTGGCTGATCATGCACTGATCACGTGGCTGATCATGCACTGATCACGTGGCTGATCATGCACTGATCACGTGGCTGATCATGCACTGATCACGTGACTGATCATGCACTGATCACGTGGCTGATCATGCACTGATCACGTGGCTGATCATGCACTGATCATCACGTGGCTGATCATGCACTGATCACGTGGCTGATCATGCACACTGATCACTGATCATGCTGATCATGCACTGATCATCGTGGCTGATCATGCACATCACGTGGCTGATCATGCACTGATCACGTGACTGATCATGCACTGATCCGTGGCTGATCATGCACTGATCACGTGGCTGATCATGCACTGATCACGTGGCTGATCATGCACTGATCACGTGGCTGATCATGCACTGATCACGTGGCTGATCATGCACTGATCACGTGGCTGATCATGCACTGATCACGTGGCTGATCATGCACTGATCACGTGGCTGATCATCATGCACTGATCGTGTGCTGATCATGCACTGATCACGTGGCTGATCATGCACTGATCACGTGGCTGATCATGCACTGATCACGTGGCTGATCATGCACTGATCACGTGGCTGATCATGCACTGATCACGTGGCTGATCATGCACTGATCACGTGGCTGATCATGCACTGATCACGTGGCTGATCATGCACTGATCACGTGGCTGATCATGCACTGATCACGTGTGCTGATCATTGATGATCACGTGACTGATCATGCACTGATCACGTGGCTGATCATGCACTGATCACGTGGCTGATCATGCACTGATCACGTGGCTGATCATGCACTGATCACGTGGCTGATCATGCACTGATCACGTGGCTGATCATGCACTGATCACGTGGCTGATCATGCACTGATCACGTGGCTGATCATGCACTGATCACGTGGCTGATCATGCACTGATCACGTGGCTGATCATGCACTGATCACGTGGCTGATCATGCACTGATCACGTGGCTGATCATGCACTGATCACGTGGCTGATCATGCACTGATCACGTGGCTGATCATGCACTGATCACGTGGCTGATCATGCACTGATCACGTGGCTGATCATGCACTGATCTGATCTGTGGCTGATCATGCACTGATCACGCACTGATCACGTGCTGATCATGCACTGATCACGTGGCTGATCATGCACTGATCACGTGGCTGATCATGCACTGATCACGTGGCTGATCATGCACTGATCACGTGGCTGATCTGATCACGTGCTGATCATGCACTGATCGTGGCTGCTGATCATGCACTGATCACGTGGCTGATCATGCACTGATCACGTGGCTGATCATGCACTGATCACGTGGCTGATCATGCACTGATCGCGTGACTGATCATGCACTGATCACGTGGCTGATCATGCACTGATCACGTGGCTGATCATGCACTGATCACGTGACTGATCATGCACTGATCACGTGGCTGATCATGCACTGATCACGTGGCTGATCATGCACTGATCACGTGCTGATCATGCACTGATCACGTGACTGATCATGCACTGATCACGTGGCTGATCATGCACTGATCACGCTGGCTCATCACTGATCTGATCACGTGACTGATCATGCACTGATCACGTGGCTGATCATGCACTGATCACGTGGCTGATCATGCACTGATCACGTGGCTGATCATGCACTGATCACGTGGCTGATCATGCACTGATCACGTGGCTGATCATGCACTGATCACGTGGCTGATCATGCACTGATCACGTGGCTGATCATGCACTGATCACGTGGCTGATCATGCACTGATCACGTGGCTGATCATGCACTGATCACGTGGCTGATCATGCATCTGATCACGTCACTGATCATGCACTGATCACTGATCGTGGCTGATCATGCACTGATCACGTGGCTGATCATGCACTGATCACGTGCTGATCATGCACTGATCACGTGGCTGATCATGCACTGATCACGTGGCTGATCATGCACTGATCACTGATCATGCACTGATCACGTGGCTGATCATGCACTGATCACGTGGCTGATCATGCACTGATCACGTGGCTGATCATGCACTGATCACGTGGCTGATCATGCACTGATCACGTGGCTGATCATGCACTGATCACGTGGCTGATCATGCACTGATCACGACTGCTGATCATGCACTGATCATGCACTGATCTGATCATGCACTGATCACGTGGCTGATCATGCACTGATCACGTGGCTGATCATGCACTGATCATCGTGGCTGATCATGCACTGATCACGTGGCTGATCATGCACTGATCACGTGACTGATCATGCACTGATCACGTGGCTGATCATGCACTGATCACGTGGCTGATCATGCACTGATCACGTGGCTGATCATGCACTGATCACGTGCACTGATCACTGATCACTGATCATGCACTGATCACGTGGCTGATCATGCACTGATCACGTGGCTGATCATGCACTGATCACGTGGCTGATCATGCACTGATCACGTGGCTGATCATGCACTGATCACGTGGCTGATCATGCACTGATCACGTGGCTGATCATGCACTGATCACGTGGCTGATCATGCACTGATCACGTGGCTGATCATGCACTGATCACGTGGCTGATCATGCACTGATCACGTGGCTGATCATGCACTGATCACGTGGCTGATCATGCACACTGATCACGTGACTGATCATGCACTGATCACGTGGCTGATCATGCACTGATCACGTGGCTGATCATGCACTGATCACGTGGCTGATCATACACTGATCGTGCGTGGCTGATCATGCACTGATCACGTGCTGATCATGCACTGATCACGTGGCTGATCATGCACTGATCACGTGGCTGATCATGCACTGATCACGTGGCTGATCATGCACTGATCACGTGGCTGATCATGCACTGATCTGTGGCTGATCATGCACTGATCACGTGGCTGATCATGCACTGATCACGTGGCTGATCATGCACTGATCGTGGCTGATCATGATGCACTGATCACGTGGCTGATCATGCACTGATCACGTGACTGATCATGCACTGATCACGTGGCTGATCATGCACTGATCACGTGGCTGATCATGCACTGATCACGTGGCTGATCATGCACTGATCACGTGGCTGATCATGCACTGATCACGTGGCTGATCATGCACTGATCACGTGGCTGATCATGCACTGATCACGTGGCTGATCATGCACTGATCACGTGGCTGATCATGCACTGATCACGTGGCTGATCATGCACTGATCACGTGGCTGATCACTGACTGATCATGTGGCTGATCATGCACTGATCACGTGGCTGATCATGCACTGATCACGTGGCTGATCATGCACTGATCACGTGGCTGATCATGCACTGATCACGTGACTGATCATGCACTGATCACGTGGCTGATCATGCACACTGATCACGTGGCTGATCATGCACTGATCACGCTGCTGATCATCACACTGATCACGTGGCTGATCATGCACTGATCACGTGGCTGATCATGCACTGATCACGTGGCTGATCATGCACTGATCACGTGGCTGATCATGCACTGATCACGTGACTGATCATGCACTGATCACGTGGCTGATCATGCACTGATCGTGGCTGATCATGCACTGATCACGTGGCTGATCATACACTGATCACGTGACTGATCATGCACTGATCGTGTGCTGATCATGCACTGATCACGTGGCTGATCATGCACTGATCACGTGGCTGATCATGCACTGATCACGTGGCTGATCATGCACTGATCACGTGGCTGATCATGCACTGATCACGTGGCTGATCATGCACTGATCACGTGGCTGATCATGCACTGATCACGTGGCTGATCATGCACACTGATCACGTGGCTGATCATGCACACTGATCGCTGATCATGCACTGATCACGTGGCTGATCATGCACTGATCACGTGGCTGATCATGCACTGATCACGCGTGGCTGATCATGCACTGATCACGTGGCTGATCATGCACTGATCACGTGGCTGATCATGCACTGATCGCGTGGCTGATCATGCACTGATCACGTGGCTGATCATGCACTGATCACGTGGCTGATCATGCACTGATCACGTGGCTGATCATGCACTGATCACGTGGCTGATCATGCACTGATCACGTGGCTGATCATGCACTGATCACGTGACTGATCATGCACTGATCACTGATGGCTGATCATGCACTGATCGCGTGGCTGATCATGCACTGATCACGTGACTGATCATGCACTGATCACGTGACTGATCATGCACTGATCACGTGGCTGATCATGCACTGATCACGTGGCTGATCATGCACTGATCACGTGCTGATCATGCACACTGATCGCGTGGCTGATCATGCACTGATCTGATGGCTGTGGCTGATCATGCACTGATCACGTGGCTGATCATGCACTGACTGACGTGGCTGATCATGCACTGATCACGTGGCTGATCATGCACTGATCACGTGGCTGTGATCATGCACTGATCACGTGGCTGATCATGCACTGATCACGTGCTGATCATGCACTGATCACGATGCTGCTGATCATGCACTGATCACGTGGCTGATCATGCACTGATCACGTGGCTGATCATGCACTGATCACGTGGCTGATCATGCACTGATCACGCTGGCTGATCATGCACTGATCACGTGGCTGATCATGCACTGATCACGTGCTGATCATGCACTGATCACGTGGCTGATCATGCACTGATCACGTGGCTGATCATGCACTGATCACGTGGCTGATCATGCACTGATCATGCACTGATCATGCACTGATCACGTGGCTGATCATGCACTGATCACGTGGCTGATCATGCACTGATCGTGGCTGATCATGCACTGATCACGTGCTGATCATGCACTGATCACGTGGCTGATCATGCACTGATCACGTGGCTGATCATGCACACTGATGCGTGACTGATCATGCACTGATCACGTGGCTGATCATGCACTGATCGTGGCTGATCATGCACTGATCACGTGGCTGATCATGCACTGATCACGTGAGCTGATCATGCACTGATCACGTGGCTGATCATGCACTGATCACGTGCTGATGATGCACTGATCGCGTGACTGATCATGCACTGATCACGTGGCTGATCATGCACTGATCTGATCATGCTGATCACTGACTGATCGTGATCATGCACTGATCACGTGGCTGATCATGCACTGATCACTGATCGTGCTGATCATGCACTGATCACGTGGCTGATCATGCACTGATCACGTGCTGATCATGCACTGATCACGTGGCTGATCATGCACTGATCACGTGCTGATCATGCACTGATCACGTGGCTGATCATGCACTGATCACGTGGCTGATCATGCACTGATCACGTGGCTGATCATGCACTGATCACGTGGCTGATCATGCACTGATCACGTGGCTGATCATGCACTGATCACGTGGCTGATCATGCACTGATCACGCTGCTGATCATGCACTGATCGTGGCTGATCATGCACTGATCACGTGACTGATCATGCACTGATCACGTGGCTGATCATGCACTGATCACGTGGCTGATCATGCACTGATCACGTGTGGCTGATCATGCACTGATCACATGCACTGATCTGATCACTGATCATGCACTGATGCACATGATCATGCTGATCACGTGGCTGATCATGCACTGATCACGTGACTGATCATGCACTGATCACGTGGCTGATCATGCACTGATCACGTGGCTGATCATGCACTGATCACGTGGCTGATCATGCACTGATCTGATCGTGGCTGATCATGCACTGATCACGTGGCTGATCATGCACTGATCACGTGGCTGATCATGCACTGATCACGTGGCTGATCATGCACTGATCACGTGGCTGATCATGCACTGATCACGTGGCTGATCATCACTGATCACGTGGCTGATCATGCACTGATCATGCACTGATCATGCACTGATCACGTGGCTGATCATGCACTGATCACGTGGCTGATCATGCACTGATCACGTGCTGATCATGCACTGATCACGTGGCTGATCATGCACTGATCACGTGGCTGATCATGCACTGATCACGTGGCTGATCATGCACTGATCACGTGGCTGATCATGATCATCGCGTGACTGATCATGCACTGATCACGTGGCTGATCATGCACGATCACGCTGCTGATCATGCACTGATCACGTGGCTGATCATGCACTGATCACGTGGCTGATCATGCACTGATCACGTGGCTGATCATGCACTGATCACGTGGCTGATCATGCACTGATCACGTGGCTGATCATGCACTGATCACGTGGCTGATCATGCACTGATGACGTGGCTGATCATGCTGATCATGCACTGATCATCGTGACTGATCTGATCACTGATCACGTGACTGATCACTGGCTGATCATGCACTGATCATGTGACTGATCATGCTGATGATCGTGGCTGATCATGCACTGATCACGTGGCTGATCATGCACACTGATCACGTGGCTGATCATGCACTGATCACGTGGCTGATCATGCACTGATCACGTGGCTGATCATGCACTGATCACGTGGCTGATCATGCACTGATCACGTGACTGATCATGCACTGATCACGTGCTGATCATGCACTGATCACGTGGCTGATCATGCACTGATCACGTGGCTGATCATGCACTGATCGCGTGACTGATCATGCACTGATCACGTGACTGATCATGCACTGATCACTGACTGATCATCATGCACACTGATCACGTGGCTGATCACTGATGATCACTGTGACGTGGCTGATCATGCACTGATCACGTGGCTGATCATGCACTGATCACGTGGCTGATCATGCACTGATCACGTGGCTGATCATGCACTGATCACGTGGCTGATCATGCACTGATCACGTGGCTGATCATGCACTGATCACGTGGCTGATCATGCACTGATCACGTGGCTGATCATGCACTGATCACGTGTGGCTGATCATGCACTGATCACGTGGCTGATCATGCACTGATCACGTGGCTGATCATGCACTGATCACGTGGCTGATCATGCACTGATCACGTGACTGATCTGATCATGATCTGATGCTGGCTGATCATGCACTGATCGTGCTGATCATCATGCACTGATCGCGTGCTGATCATGCACTGATCACGTGGCTGATCATGCACTGATCACGCTGCTGATCATGCACTGATCACGTGGCTGATCATGCACTGATCACGTGGCTGATGATGCACTGATCACGTGCTGCTGATCATGCACTGATCACGTGACTGATCATGCACTGATCACGTGGCTGATCATGCACTGATCCCGTGGCTGATCTGATCATGCACTGATCACGTGCTGATCATGCACTGATCACGTGGCTGATCATGCACTGATCACGTGGCTGATCATGCACTGATCACGTGGCTGATCATGCACTGATCACGTGACTGATCATGCACTGATCACGTGGCTGATCATGCACTGATCACGTGGCTGATCATGCACTGATCATCGTGGCTGATCATGCACTGATCACGTGGCTGATCATGCACTGATCACGTGCTGCTGATCATGCACTGATCATCGTGGCTGATCATGCACTGATCACGTGGCTGATCATGCACACTGATCACGTGCTGATCATGCACTGATCACGTGGCTGATCATGCACTGATCACGTGGCTGATCATGCACTGATCGTGCTGATCATGCACTGATCACGTGGCTGATCATGCACTGATCACGTGCTGCTGATCATGCACTGATCACGTGGCTGATCATGCACTGATCACGTGGCTGATCATGCACTGATCACGTGGCTGATCATGCACTGATCACGTGACTGATCATGCACTGATCACGTGGCTCATGCACTTGATCACGTGGCTGATCATGCACTGATCACGTGTGCTGATCATGCACTGATCACGTGGCTGATCATGCACTGATCACGTGGCTGATCATGCACTGATCACGTGGCTGATCATGCACTGATGATCGTGGCTGATCATGCACTGATCACGTGCACGCTGCTGATCATGCACTGATCATGCACTGACTGATCATGCACTGATCACGTGGCTGATCATGCACTGATCACGTGGCTGATCATGCACTGATCACGCTGCTGATCATGCACTGATCACGTGGCTGATGCACTGATCACGTGGCTGATCATGCACTGATCACGTGGCTGATCATGCACTGATCACGTGGCTGATCATGCACTGATCACGTGGCTGATCATGCACTGATGATCACGTGGCTGATCATGCACTGATCACGTGGCTGATCATGCACTGATCACGTGGCTGATCATGCACTGATCACGTGGCTGATCATGCACTGATCACGTGACTGATCATGCACTGATCATGCACTGACGTGGCTGATCATGCACTGATCACGCTGCTGATCATGCACTGATCACGTGGCTGATCATGCACTGATCACGTGGCTGATCATGCACTGATCACGTGACTGATCATGCACTGATCACGTGGCTGATCATGCACTGATCACGTGGCTGATCATGCACTGATCACGTGGCTGATCATGCACTGATCACGTGGCTGATCATGCACTGATCACGTGGCTGATCATGCACTGATCACGTGCTGATCATGCACTGATCACGTGGCTGATCATGCACTGATCACGTGGCTGATCATGCACTGATCACGTGGCTGATCATGCACTGATCACGTGGCTGATCATGCACTGATGATCGCTGATCTGATCATGATCACTGATCGTGTGCTGATCATGCACTGATCACGTGGCTGATCATGCACTGATCACGTGGCTGATCATGCACTGATCGTGGCTGATCATGCACACTGATCACGTGGCTGATCATGCACTGATCACGTGGCTGATCATGCACTGATCACGTGACTGATCATGCACTGATCACGTGGCTGATCTGATCACTGATCATCGTGGCTGATCATGCACTGATCACGTGGCTGATCATGCACTGATCACGTGGCTGATCATGCACTGATCACGTGACTGATCATGCACTGATCACATGCTGATCATGCACTGATCACGTGGCTGATCATGCACTGATCGTGGCTGATCATGCACTGATCACGTGACTGATCATGCACTGATCACGTGGCTGATCATGCACTGATCACGTGGCTGATCATGCACTGATCACGTGCTGATCATGCACTGATCACGTGGCTGATCATGCACTGATCACGTGGCTGATCATGCACTGATCACGTGGCTGATCATGCACTGATCACGTGCTGATCATGCACTGATCACGCTGCTGATCATGCACTGATCACGTGGCTGATCATGCACTGATCACGTGCTGCTGATCACTGCACTGATCATCATGGCTGATCATGCACTGATCACGTGACTGATCATGCACTGATCACGTGCTGCTGATCATGCACTGATCACGTGGCTGATCATGCACTGATCATGTGCTGATCATGCACTGATCACTGATCATGCTGATCATGCACTGATCACGTGGCTGATCATGCACTGATCGACGTGGCTGATCATGCACTGATCACGTGGCTGATCATGCACTGATCACGTGGCTGATCATGCACTGATCACGTGGCTGATCATGCACTGATCACGTGGCTGATCATGCACTGCACTGGCTGATCGTGACTGATCATGATCTGATCACGTGCTGATCATGCACTGATCACGTGGCTGATCATGCACTGATCACGTGGCTGATCATGCACTGATCACGTGGCTGATCATGCACTGACTGATCACTGATCATCATGCACTGATCACTGATCACTGTGCACTCATCATGCGTGGCTGATCATCACTGATCTGATCTGATGCACTGATCACGTGGCTGATCATGCACTGATCACGTGGCTGATCATGCACTGATCACGTGGCTGATCATGCACTGATCGTGACTGATCATGCACTGATCACGTGGCTGATCATGCACTGATCACGTGGCTGATCATGCACTGATCGTGGCGTGGCTGATCATGCACTGATCGTGGCTGATCATGCACTGATCACGTGACTGATCATGCACTGATCACGTGGCTGATCATGCACTGATCATCACGTGGCTGATCATGCACTGATCACGTGGCTGATCATGCACTGATCACGTGGCTGATCATGCACTGATCGCGTGACTGATCATCATGCTGATCGCTGACTGATCTGATCACTGATCACGTGGCTGATCATGCACTGATCACGTGGCTGATCATGCACTGCACTGATCACGTGGCTGATCATGCACTGATCACGTGGCTGATCATGCACTGATCACGTGGCTGATCATGCACTGATCACGTGGCTGATCATGCACTGATCACGTGGCTGATCATGCACTGATCACGTGGCTGATCATGCACTGATCGCGTGGCTGATCATACACTGATCACGTGACTGATCATGCACTGATCACGTGGCTGATCATGCACTGATCACGTGGCTGATCATGCACTGATCACACTGGCTGATCATGCACTGATCACGTGACTGATCATGCACTGATCGTGGCTGATCATCATGCACTGATCGCGTGGCTGATCATGCACTGATGATGGCTGATCGCTGATCATGACACTGATCACTGATCCTGATCATGCACTGATCACGTGGCTGCTGATCATGATCACTGATCATGCACTGATCATGCACTGGCTGATCATGCACTGATCACGTGGCTGATCATGCACTGATCATCGTGACTGGCTGATCACTGATCACGTGGCTGATCATGCACTGATCACGTGACTGATCATGCACTGATCACGTGGCTGATCATGCACTGATCACGTGGCTGATCATGCACTGATCACGTGGCTGATCGCACACTGATCGTGTGCTGATCATCATGCACTGATCACGTGGCTGATCATGCACTGATCACGTGGCTGATCATGCACTGATCACGTGGCTGATCATGCACTGATCACGTGGCTGATCATGCACTGATCACGTGGCTGATCATGCACTGATCACGTGGCTGATCATGCACTGATCACGTGCTGCTGATCATGCACTGATGATCTGACGTGCTGATCATGCACTGATCACGTGACTGATCATGCACTGATCACGTGGCTGATCATGCACTGATCACGTGGCTGATCATGCACTGATCACGACTGCTGATCATGCACTGATCTGATCGTGGCTGATCATGCACTGATCACGTGGCTGATCATGCACTGATCACGTGCTGATCATGATCTGATCACTGCTGATCATGGCTGATCATGCACTGATCACTGATCATGACTGATCATGCACTGATCACGTGACTGATCATGCACTGATCACGTGGCTGATCATGCACTGATCACGTGGCTGATCATGCACTGATCACGTGGCTGATCATGCACTGATCACGTGGCTGATCATGCACTGATCACGTGACTGATCATGCACTGATCACGTGGCTGATCATGCACTGATCACGTGGCTGATCATGCACTGATCACGTGGCTGATCATGCACTGATCATGTGCTGATCATGCATGATCGTGGCTGATCATGCACTGATCACGTGGCTGATCATGCACTGATCGTGGCTGATCATACACTGATCACGTGACTGATCATGCACTGATCACGTGCTGATCATGCACTGATCACGTGGCTGATCATGCACTGATCACGTGGCTGATCATGCACTGATCGCGTGGCTGATCATGTGATCGCTGCTGATCATGCACTGATCACGTGGCTGATCATGCACACTGATCACGTGGCTGATCATGCACTGATCGTGGCTGATCATGCACACTGATCACTGTGGCTGATCATGCACTGATGCGTGCTGATCATGCACTGATGATCGTGGCTGATCATGCACTGATCGTGCTGACTGATCTGATGATGATCATGTGCTGATCATGCACTGATCATGACTGATCATGCACTGATCGTGGCTGATCATGCACTGATCACGTGGCTGATCATGCACTGATCACGTGGCTGATCATGCACTGATCGTGCTGCTGATCATGCACTGATCACGTGCTGATCATGCACTGATCACGTGGCTGATCATGCACTGATCGTGGCTGATCATGCACTGATCGTGGCTGATCATGCACTGATCACGTGGCTGATCATGCACTGATCGTGGCTGATCATGCACTGATCGTGGCTGATCATGCACTGATCACGTGGCTGATCATGCACTGATGATCGTGGCTGATCATGCACTGATCACGTGGCTGATCATGCACTGATCACGTGGCTGATCATGCACTGATCACGTGGCTGATCATGCACTGATCACGTGGCTGATCATGCACTGATCGTGCTGCTGATCATGCACTGATCACGTGTGCTGATCATGCACTGATCACGTGGCTGATCATGCACTGATCACGTGGCTGATCATGCACTGATCACGTGGCTGATCATGCACTGATCACGTGTGCTGATCATGCACACTGATCGTGCTGATCATGCACTGATCACGTGACTGATCATGCACTGATCACGTGGCTGATCATCACACTGATCTGATGGCTGATCATGCACTGATCACGTGGCTGATCATGCACTGATCACGTGGCTGATCATGCACTGATCACGTGGCTGATCATGCACTGATCGTGTCTGCTGATCACACTGATCGTGGCTGATCATGCACTGATCACGTGCTGATCATGCACTGATCGTGGCTGATCATGCACTGATCACGTGCTGATCATGCACTGATCACGTGGCTGATCATGCACTGATCACGTGGCTGATCATGCACTGATCGTGGCTGATCATGCACTGATCACGTGGCTGATCATGCACTGATCACGTGGCTGATCATGCACTGATCACGTGGCTGATCATGCACTGATCACGTGACTGATCATGCACTGATCACGTGGCTGATCATGCACTGATCGTGCATGCACTGATCACTGATGGCTGATCATCACTGATCATCATCGCACTGATCGCGCACTGATCGTGCTGATCATGCACTGATCGTGTGCTGATCATGCACTGATCACGTGGCTGATCATGCACTGATCACGTGGCTGATCATGCACTGATCACGTGGCTGGCTGATCATGCACTGATCACGTGGCTGATCATGCACTGATCACGTGACTGATCATGCACTGATCACGTGGCTGATCATGCACTGATCACGTGGCTGATCATGCACTGATCACGTGCTGATCATGCACTGATCACGTGGCTGATCATGCACTGATCACGTGACTGATCATGCACTGATCACGTGTGCTGATCATGCACTGATCACGTGGCTGATCATGCACTGATGATCATGCTGATCATGCACTGATCACGTGACTGATCATGCACTGATCACGTGGCTGATCATGCACTGATCACGTGGCTGATCATGCACTGATCACGTGACTGATCATGCACTGATCACGTGGCTGATCATGCACTGATCACGTGGCTGATCATGCACTGATCACGTGTGGCTGATCATGCACTGATCACGTGGCTGATCATGCACTGATCACGTGGCTGATCATGCACTGATCACGTGCTGATCATGCACTGATCACGTGGCTGATCATGCACTGATCACGTGCACTGATCATGCACTGATCACGTGACTGATCATGCACTGATCGCGTGATCTGATCACTGATCACTGATGCTGATCGTGGCTGATCATGCACTGATCACGTGGCTGATCATGCACTGATCGCGTGGCTGATCATGCACTGATCGTGTGACTGCTGATCATGCACTGATCACGTGGCTGATCATGCACTGATCACGTGGCTGATCATGCACTGATCACGTGGCTGATCATGCACTGATCACGTGGCTGATCATGCACTGATCACGTGACTGATCATGCACTGATCACGTGGCTGATCATGCACTGATCACGTGGCTGATCATGCACTGATCATGATGCTGATCATACACTGATCACGTGACTGTGCATGCACTGATCACGTGGCTGATCATGCACTGATCACGTGGCTGATCATGCACTGATCACGTGGCTGATCATGCACTGATCACGTGGCTGATCATGCACTGATCATCGTGATCTGATCATGCACTGATCACGTGGCTGATCATGCACTGATCACGTGCTGATCATGCACTGATCACGTGGCTGCTGATCATGCACTGATCACGTGGCTGATCATGCACTGATCACGTGGCTGATCATGCACTGATCACGTGGCTGATCATGCACTGATCACGTGGCTGATCATGCACTGATCGTGGCTGATCATGCACTGATCATGATCACTGCACTGATCACGTGGCTGATCATGCACTGATCACGTGGCTGATCATGCACTGATCACGTGGCTGATCATGCACTGATCACGTGGCTGATCATGCACTGATCACGTGGCTGATCATGCACTGATCACGTGGCTGATCATGCACTGATCACGTGGCTGATCATGCACTGATCACGTGGCTGATCATGCACTGATCACGTGGCTGATCATGCTGACTGATCACGCACTGATCATGCACTGATCACGTGGCTGATCATGCACTGATCACGTGACTGCTGATCATGCACTGATCACGTGACTGCTGATCATGCACACTGATCACGTGGCTGATCATGCACTGATCACGTGCTGATCATGCACTGATCACGTGGCTGATCATGCACTGATCACGTGACTGATCATGCACTGATCACGTGGCTGATCATGCACTGATCACGTGGCTGATCATGCACTGATCACGTGGCTGATCATGCACTGATCACGTGGCTGATCATGCACTGATCACGTGGCTGATCATGCACTGATCACGTGGCTGATCATGCACTGATCACGTGGCTGATCATGCACTGATCACGTGACTGATCATGCACTGATCACGTGGCTGATCACTGATCGTGCACTGATCATGCACTGATCACGTGGCTGATCATGCACTGATCACGTGGCTGATCATGCACTGATCACGTGCTGATCATGCACTGATCACGTGGCTGATCATGCACTGATCACGTGGCTGATCATGCACTGATCACGTGGCTGATCATGCACTGATCACGTGGCTGATCATGCACTGATCACGTGGCTGATCATGCACTGATCGTGGCTGATCATGCACTGATCGTGGCTGATCATGCACTGATCACGTGGCTGATCATGCACTGATCACGTGGCTGATCATGCACTGATCACGTGGCTGATCATGCACTGATCACGTGGCTGATCATGCACTGATCACGTGACTGATCATGCACTGATCACGTGGCTGATCATGCACTGATCACGTGGCTGATCATGCACTGATCACGTGGCTGATCATGCACTGATCACGTGGCTGATCATGCACTGATCACGTGGCTGATCATGCACTGATCGCGTGGCTGATCATGCACTGATCACGTGGCTGATCATGCACTGATCGTGGCTGATCATGCACTGATCACGTGGCTGATCATGCACTGATCACGTGGCTGATCATGCACTGATCACGTGGCTGATCATGCACTGATCACGTGGCTGATCATGCACTGATCACGTGGCTGATCATGCACTGATCACGTGGCTGATCATGCACTGATCGGCTGATCTGATCATCGCACTGATCACTGTGTGCTGATCATGCACTGATCGTGGCTGATCATGCACTGATCACGTGCTGATGATCATGCACTGATCACGTGACTGATCATGCACTGATCACGTGGCTGATCATGCACTGATCACGTGGCTGATCATGCACTGATCACGTGGCTGATCATGCACTGATCACGTGACTGATCATGCACTGATCACGTGGCTGATCATGCACTGATCACGTGGCTGATCATGCACTGATCACGTGACTGATCATGCACTGATCACGTGGCTGATCATGCACTGATCACGTGGCTGATCATGCACTGATCACGTGACTGATCATGCACTGATCACGTGGCTGATCATGCACTGATCACGTGGCTGATCATGCACTGATCGTGGCTGATCATGCACTGATCACGTGGCTGATCATGCACTGATCACGTGGCTGATCATGCACTGATCACGTGGCTGATCATGCACTGATCACGTGACTGATCATGCACTGATCACGTGGCTGATCATGCACTGATCACGTGGCTGATCATGCACTGATCACGTGGCTGATCATGCACTGATCACGTGGCTGATCATGCACTGATGATCACGTGGCTGATGACTACTGATCATGCACTGATCATGCACTGATCACTGACTGATCATGCTGATCACGTGGCTGATCATGCACTGATCACGTGGCTGATCATGCACTGATCACGTGGCTGATCATGCACTGATCGTGGCTGATCATGCACTGATCACGTGACTGATCATGCACTGATCGCGTGGCTGATCATGCACTGATCACGTGCTGATCATGATCACTGATCACTGACTGATCATGCACTGATCGTGGCTGATCATGCACTGATCACGTGGCTGATCATGCACTGATCACGTGGCTGATCATGCACTGATCACGTGGCTGATCATGCACTGATCACGTGGCTGATCATGCACTGATCACGTGGCTGATCATGCACTGATCACGTGGCTGATCATGCACTGATCACGTGACTGATCATGCACTGATCACGTGGCTGATCATGCACTGATCACGTGGCTGATCATGCACTGATCACGTGGCTGATCATGCACTGATCACGTGGCTGATCATGCACTGATCACGTGACTGATCATGCACTGATCACTGATCATGCACTGATCGCGTGGCTGATCATGCACTGATCACGTGGCTGATCATGCACTGATCACGTGGCTGATCATGCACTGATCACGTGGCTGATCATGCACTGATCACGTCACTGATCATGCACTGATGCGTGCTGATCATCACTGATCACGTGGCTGATCATGCACTGATCACGTGGCTGATCATGCACTGATCACGTGGCTGATCATACACACTGATCACGTGACTGATCATGCACTGATCGCGTGGCTGATCATGCACTGATCACGTGGCTGATCATGCACTGATCACGTGGCTGATCATGCACTGATCACGTGGCTGATCATGCACTGATCACGTGGCTGATCATGCACTGATCACGTGGCTGATCATGCACTGATCACGTGGCTGATCATGCACTGATCACGTGGCTGATCATGCACTGATCACGTGGCTGATCATGCACTGATCGTGACTGATCATGCACTGATCGTGGCACACTGATCACGTGGCTGATCATGCACTGATCACGTGGCTGATCATACACTGATCACGTGACTGATCATGCACTGACCTGATCATGCACTGATCACGTGGCTGATCATGCACTGATCACGTGCCTGATCATACACTG
>NW_027220098.1:0-26678 GCF_027580195.1 Bos mutus
CAGTCACGTGATCGGTATATAATCCGCTTCGTGATTGTGCATGATCAGCCCGTGATCATTGCATGTTCAGCCGCGTGATCAGTGCATGCACAGCCACGTAGTCAGTGTCGCGATCAGCCACGTGATCATTGCATGATCAGCCGCGTGATCATTGCATGTCAGTCCCGCGTGATCAGTGTCATGATCAGCCCGCGTGATCGGTGGCGGGCAGTCAAGCACGTAGACACTGCATGATCAGCCACGTGATCAGTGCATGATCAGGCGTGATGATGCGTGCCAGTGCGTGATCACGTGATCAGGTGCATGATCAGCCCGCGTGAGCCACGTTCAGTCAGTAATCGCGTGATCAGTGCATGATCAGTCACGTGATCAGTGCATGATCAGCTTCGTGATCAGTGCATGATCACCCACGTGATCAGTGGCATGGGAGCATCGTGATCAGTGCATGATCAGCCCGCGTGATCAGTGCATGATCAGTCGGGCGTGATCAGTGCATGATCGGTCGCGTGATCAGTGCATGATCAGTCACGTAATCAGTGCATGATACTGTCACGTGATCGTGTATGATCGTCACGTGATTGGTGTATGATCAGCGCGTGATCAGTGCATGATCAGCACGTGATCAGTGCATGATCAGCCACGTGATCAGTGCATGCAGATTCACGTGATCAGTGCATGATCAGTTTCGGGATCGTGTATGATCAGCCACTCGTGATCAGTGCGGTATCACCCACGTGATCAGTGCATGATCAGCCACGTGATCAGTGCATGATCATCGCCACGTGATCAGTGCATGGGCAGTCTTGTGATCAGTGCATGATCAATCCGTGATCGGTGCATCATCAGCCTCGTGATCAGTGCATGATCAGCCCGTGATCAGTGTGCTGATCAGTCACGTAGTGTGTATGATCAGCCGTGATAGGTGCATGATCAGCCCGTGTGATCAGTGCATGATCAGTCACGTGATCAGTGCATGATCAGCCACGTGATCAGTGCATGATCATTACGCCGCCATTGCGGTCAGTGCATGAAGATTCAAGTGATCAGTGCATGATCAGCAATGATCAGTGCATTGTCAGCCGGGTGATCAGTGCGCGATCAGCCACGTGATCGGTGCATGCGCGATCACGTGATCGGTGTGCCAATCAGCTTCGCCGTCGGTGCATGATGAGCCACGTGATCGGTGCGCCAATCAGCCAAGTGATCGGTGTGCCAGATCAGCCATGAGATCCAGTGCGCGTGCGCTGATCGCATTGACCGGTGTTGTGATCGGCCGTGATCGGTGCGTGATCGTGCGTGATCGTGCATGTTCCGGCCCGCTTAATCAGTGCATGCACAGTCAAGTGATCGGTGTGTATTCGGCCATTGATCGGTGTGATCAGCCACGTGATCATTGCGTGCGTAACGATCAGTGCATGCGCAGTCACGTGTTCGGTGTATATTCGGCCGTCGTCGGTGCGCCCGAAGAGCCGCGTAAGCATTGCGCATGTTCATCCCGCGTGATCAGTGCATGATCAGTCACGTGATCAGTGCATGATCAGTCCCGTGATCAGTGCATGATCAGCCGCGTGATCAGTGCATGATCAGTCACGTGATCAGTGCATGATCAGCCGCGTGATCAGTGCATGATCAGGCGCGTGATCAGTGCATGATCAGTCGCGTGATCAGTGCATGATCAGCCGCGTGATCAGTGCATGATCAGCCACGTGATCAGTGCATGATCAGCCGCGTGATCAGTGCATGATCAGTTTCGTGATCAGTGCATGATCAGTCACGTGATCAGTGCATGATCAGTCACGTGATCAGTGCATGATCAGCCGCGTGATCAGTGCATGATCAGGTCACGTGATCAGTGCATGATCAGCCGCGTGATCAGTGCATGATCAGCCGCGTGATCAGTGCATGATCGCCGCGTGATCAGTGCATGATCAGCCACGTGATCAGTGCATGATCAGCCACGTGATCAGTGCATGATCAGTCACGTGATCAGTGCATGATCAGCCACGTGATCAGTGCATGATCAGCCGCGTGATCAGTGCATGATCAGCCACGTGATCAGTGCATGATCAGCCACGTGATCAGTGCATGATCAGCCGTGATCAGTGCATGATCAGCCGCGTGATCAGTGCATGATCAGCCACGTGATCAGTGCATGATCAGCCACGTGATCAGTGCATGATCAGCCACGTGATCAGTGCATGATCAGCCACGTGATCAGTGCATGATCAGCCACGTGATCAGTGCATGATCAGTCAGCGTGATCGTGATCAGTGCGTGATCAGTCAGCCACGTCATCGTGTCAGTGCATGATCAGCCGCGTGATCAGTGCATGATCAGCCCGCGTGATCAGTGCATGATCAGCCACGCGTGATCAGTGCATGATCAGCCACGTGATCAGTGCATGATCAGCCATGTGATCAGTGCATGATCAGTCACGTGATCAGTGCATGATCAGCCGCGTGATCGTGTGCATGATCAGCCACGTGATCGTGTCATGAGTAGCTTCGTGATCAGTGCATGATCACGCGTGATCAGTGCATGATCAGCCCGCGTGATCAGTGCATGTCAGTCACGTGATCAGTGCATGATCAGTCACGTGATCAGTGCATGATCAGCCACGTGATCAGTGCATGATCAGCCGCGTGATCAGTGCATGATCAGCCACGTGATCAGTGCATGATCAGCCACGTGATCAGTGCATGATCAGCCCGTGATCAGTGCATGATCAGTCACGTGATCAGTGCATGATCAGCCGCGTGATCAGTGCATGATCAGCCGTGTGATCAGTGCATGATCAGCCGCGTGATCAGTGCATGATCAGCCACGTGATCAGTGCATGATCAGTCGCGTGATCAGTGCATGATCAGCCACGTGATCAGTGCATGATCAGCCACGTGATCAGTGCATGATCAGCCGCGTGATCAGTGCATGATCAGTCGCGTGATCAGTGCATGATCAGGCACGTGATCAGTGCATGATCAGCCGCGTGATCAGTGCATGATCAGCCACGTGATCAGTGCATGATCAGCCACGTGATCAGTGCATGATCAGCCAGCGTGATCAGTGCATGATCAGCCACGTGATCAGTGCATGATCAGCCGCGTGATCAGTGCATGATCAGTCTGCGTGATCAGTTGCATGATCAGCACGTGATCAGTGCATGATCAGCCACGTGATCAGTGCGATGATCGCGTGCCACGTGATGAGTGCGTGATCAGTGTCATCGCGTGATCAGTGCATGATCAGCCCGTGATCAGTGCATGATCAGCCACGTGATCAGTGCATGATCATCAGGCGCGTGATCAGTGCATGATCAGCCACGTGATCAGTGCATGATCAGCACCCGTGATCAGTGCATGATCAGCCGCGTGATCAGTGCATGATCATGCGTGATCAGTGCATGATCAGTCACGTGATCAGTCAGTGCATGATCAGCTTCGTGATCAGTGCATGATGTGATCCCGTGATCAGTGCATGATCAGTCAGCCGTGATCAGTGCATGATCAGTCGCGTGATCAGTGCATGATCAGCCCACGTGATCAGTGATCATGCATGATCAGCCACGTGATCAGTGCATGATCAGTCACGTGATCAGTGCATGATCATCAGGTGATCGGTGTGCATGATCAGCCATGTGATCGGTGCATGATCAGTCGCGTGATCAGTGCATGATCAGTGCGTGATCAGTGCATGATCAGCCACGTGATCAGTGCATGATCAGTCACGTGATCAGTGCATGATCAGTCCGCGTGATCAGTGCATGATTCAGTCGCGTGATCAGTGCATGATCAGTCAGCGTGATCAGTGCATGATCAGCCGCGTGATCAGTGCATGATCAGCTCGCGTGATCAGTGCATGATCAGTCACGTGATCAGTGCATGATCAGCCGTGATCAGTGCATGATCAGTCACGTGATCAGTGCATGATCAGCCACGTGATCAGTGCATGATCAGCCACGTGATCAGTGCATGATCAGCCACGTGATCAGTGCATGGTCAGGTGCGTGATCAGTGCATGATCAGCCACGTGATCAGTGCATGATCAGCCGCGTGATCAGTGCATGATCAGCCACGTGATCAGTGCATGATCAGCCACGTGATCAGTGCATGATCAGCCACGTGATCAGTGCATGATCAGCCACGTGATCAGTGCATGATCAGTCACGTGATCAGTGCATGATCAGCCACGTGATCAGTGCATGATCAGCCGCGTGATCGGTGCATGATCAGCCGCGTGATCAGTGCATGATCAGCCGCGTGATCAGTGCATGATCAGCCAGCGTGATCAGTGCATGATCAGTCCGTGATCAGTGCATGATCAGTCGTGATCAGTGCGTGATCAGTGCATGATCAGTGCACGTGATCAGTGATCAGTGATCAGCCACGTGATCAGTGCATGATCATCAGCGCGTGATCAGTGCATGATCAGCCGCGTGATCAGTGCATGATCAGCCGCGTGATCAGTGCATGATCTCGCGTGATCAGTGCATGATCAGCGTGATCAGTGCATGATCAGCCGCGTGATCAGTGCATGATCAGCCACGTGATCAGTGCATGATCAGCCACGTGATCAGTGCATGATCATCAGTGCGTGATCAGTGCATGATCAGCCGCGTGATCAGTGCATGATCAGCCACGTGATCAGTGCATGATCAGCCGTGATCAGTGCATGATCAGCCACGTGATCAGTGCATGATCAGCCACGTGATCAGTGCATGATCAGCCACGTGATCAGTGCATGATCAGCCGCGTGATCAGTGCATGATCAGCCGCGTGATCAGTGCATGATCAGCCACGTGATCAGTGCATGATCAGCCACGTGATCAGTGCATGATCAGTCGCGTGATCAGTGCATGATCAGCCACGTGATCAGTGCATGATCAGGCCGCGTGATCAGTGCATGATCAGGCACGTGATCAGTGTGCGTGATCAGCCACGTGATCAGTGCATGATCATCGCGTGATCAGTGCATGATCAGTCACGTGATCAGTGCATGATCAGCCGCGTGATCAGTGCATGATCAGCCGCGTGATCAGTGCATGATCAGCCGCGTGATCAGTGCATGATCAGTGCGTGATCAGTGCATGATCAGCCACGTGATCAGTGCATGATCAGCCGCGTGATCAGTGCGTGATCAGCCACGTGATCATGCATGATCAGCCACGTGATCAGTGCATGATCAGCCGCGTGATCAGTGCATGATCAGTCAGCCGTGATCAGTGCATGATCAGTCCGTGATCAGTGTGCATGATCAGTCGCCGTGATCAGTGCATGATCAGCCACGTGATCAGTGCATGATCAGTCACGTGATCAGTGCATGATCAGCCGCGTGATCAGTGCATGATCAGCCACGTGATCAGTGCATGATCAGCCACGTGATCAGTGCATGATCAGTCGCGTGATCAGTGCATGATCAGCCCGTGATCAGTGCATGATCAGCCACGTGATCAGTGCATGATCAGCCACGTGATCAGTGCATGATCAGCCGCGTGATCAGTGCATGATCAGTCACGTGATCAGTGCATGATCAGCCGCGTGATCAGTGCATGATCAGCCCGTGATCAGTGCATGATCAGCCGCGTGATCAGTGCATGATCAGCCACGTGATCAGTGCATGATCAGCCAGCCGTGATCAGTGCATGATCAGTCACGTGATCAGTGCATGATCAGCCGCGTGATCAGTGCATGATCAGCCACGTGATCAGTGCATGATCAGCCGCGTGATCAGTGCATGATCAGCCACGTGATCAGTGCATGATCAGCGCGTGATCAGTGCATGATCAGTGCGTGATCAGTGCATGTGATCAGCCCGTGATCAGTGCATGATCAGCCCGTGATCAGTGCATGATCAGCCACGTGATCAGTGCATGATCAGCTCCCGTGATCAGTGCATGATCAGCCACGTGATCAGTGCATGATCAGCCACGTGATCAGTGCATGATCAGTCACGTGATCAGTGCATGATCAGTCCCGCGTGATCAGTGCATGATCAGCCACGTGATCAGTGCATGATCAGCCGCGTGATCAGTGCATGATCGGTCGCGTGATCAGTGCATGATCAGTGCCGCGTGATCAGTGCATGATCAGCCACGTGATCAGTGCATGATCAGCCACGTGATCAGTGCATGATCAGGCATGTCGTGATCAGTGCATGATCAGCGTGCGTGATCAGTGATGATCAGCCACGTGATCAGTGCATGATCAGCCACGTGATCAGTGCATGATCAGTCCGTGATCAGTGCATGATCAGCCACGTGATCAGTGCATGATCAGCTCGCGTGATCAGTGCATGATCAGCCACGTGATCAGTGCATGATCAGCCCGTGATCAGTGCATGATCAGCCACGTGATCAGTGTGATCAGTGCGTGATCAGTGCATGTGATCGTGATCAGTGCATGATCAGCCACGTGATCAGTGCATGATCAGCCGCGTGATCAGTGCATGATCAGTCACGTGATCAGTGCATGATCAGCCACGTGATCAGTGCATGATCAGCCACGTGTGATCAGTGCATGATCAGTGCGTGATCAGTGCATGATCAGTGCATGATCCACGTGATCAGTGCATGATCAGCCGCGTGATCAGTGCATGATCAGCCACGTGATCAGTGCATGATCAGCCGTGTGATCAGTGCATGATCAGCCGCGTGATCAGTGCATGATGCAGCCACGTGATCAGTGCATGATCAGCACGTGATCAGTGCATGATCAGCCGCGTGATCAGTGCATGATCAGCTCGTGATCAGTGCATGATCAGCCACGTGATCAGTGCATGATCAGCCACGTGATCAGTGCATGATCAGCCACGTGATCAGTGCATGATCAGCCAGCGTGATCAGTGCATGATCAGCCACGTGATCAGTGCATGATCAGCCACGTGATCAGTGCATGATCAGCCCGTGATCAGTGCATGATCAGTCCACGTGATCAGTGCATGATCAGCCGCGTGATCAGTGCATGATCAGCCACGTGATCAGTGCATGATCAGCCGCGTGATCAGTGCATGATCAGCCGCGTGATCAGTGCATGATCAGCCGCGTGATCAGTGCATGATCAGCCGCGTGATCAGTGCATGATCAGCCACGTGATCAGTGCATGATCAGCCACGTGATCAGTGCATGATCAGCCCGCGTGATCAGTGCATGATCAGCCACGTGATCAGTGCATGATCAGCCACGTGATCAGTGCATGATCAGCCACGTGATCAGTGCATGATCAGTCCGTGCGTGATCAGTGCATGATCAGCCACGTGATCAGTGCATGATCAGCCGCGTGATCAGTGCATGATCAGCCCGCGTGATCAGTGTGATCATCGCGTGATCAGTCAGTCGTGCGTGATCAGTGCATGATCAGCCACGTGATCAGTGCATGATCAGCCACGTGATCAGTGCATGGTCAGCCACGTGATCAGTGCATGATCAGCCCCGTGATCAGTGCATGATCAGCCACGTGATCAGTGCATGATCAGCCCGTGATCAGTGCATGATCAGCCCGTGATCAGTGCATGATCAGTCCGTGATCAGTGCATGATCAGCCACGTGATCAGTGCATGATCAGCCACGTGATCAGTGCATGATCAGTCGCGTGATCAGTGCATGATCAGCCGCGTGATCAGTGCATGATCAGCCGTGATCAGTGCATGATCATCACGTGATCAGTGCGTGATCAGCCGCGTGATCAGTGCATGATCAGCCCGTGATCAGTGCATGATCAGTCACGTGATCAGTGCATGATCAGCCACGTGATCAGTGCATGATCAGCCACGTGATCAGTGCATGATCAGCCCGCGTGATCAGTGCATGATCAGCCGCGTGATCAGTGCATGATCAGCCGCGTGATCAGTGCATGATCAGGCCGCGTGATCAGTGCATGATCAGCCACGTGATCAGTGCATGATCAGCCACGTGATCAGTGCATGATCAGCCGCGTGATCAGTGCATGATGATCAGTCGCGTGATCAGTGCATGATCAGTCGCGTGATCAGTGCATGATCAGCCACGTGATCAGTGCATGATCAGTCACGTGATCAGTGCATGATCAGCCACGTGATCAGTGCATGATCAGCCACGTGATCAGTGCATGATCAGCCCGCGTGATCAGTGCATGATCAGCCACGTGATCAGTGCATGATCAGCCGCGTGATGAGTGCATGATCAGTCCGCGTGATCAGTGTGCATGATCAGCCGTGATCAGTGCATGATCAGTCGCGTGATCAGTGCATGATCAGCCACGTGATCAGTGCATGTGCAGTCAGTGATCAGTGCGTGTGATCGTGATCAGTGATCAGTCCGCGTGATCAGTGCATGATCAGTCACGTGATCAGTGCATGATCAGCCAGCCACGTGATCAGTGCATGATCAGCCACGTGATCAGTGTGCATGATCAGCCCGTGATCAGTGCATGATCAGCCACGTGATCAGTGCATGATCAGCCGCGTGATCAGTGCATGATCAGCCGCGTGATCAGTGCATGCGATCATCAGCGTGTGATCAGTGCATGATCAGTGCGTGATCAGTGCATGATCAGCCACGTGATCAGTGCATGATCAGCCGCGTGATCAGTGCATGATCAGCCACGTGATCAGTGCATGATCAGTCACGTGATCAGTGCATGATCAGCCACGTGATCAGTGCATGATCAGCCGCGTGATCAGTGCATGATCAGCCCGTGATCAGTGCATGATCAGCCACGTGATCAGTGCATGATCAGCCACGTGATCAGTGCATGATCAGCCGCGTGATCAGTGCATGATCAGTCACGTGATCAGTGCATGATCAGCCGCGTGATCAGTGCATGATCAGCCACGTGATCAGTGTGCATGATCATCCATGATCGTGCGTGATCAGTGCATGATCAGCCGCGTGATCAGTGCATGATCATCCGCGTGATCAGTGCATGATCAGGCGCGTGATCAGTGCATGATCAGCCACGTGATCAGTGCATGATCAGCCACGTGATCAGTGCATGATCAGCCACGTGATCAGTGCATGATCAGTCGCGTGATCAGTGCATGATCAGCCGCGTGATCAGTGCATGATCAGCCACGTGATCAGTGCATGATCAGCCACGTGATCAGTGCATGATCAGCCACGTGATCAGTGCATGATCAGCCACGTGATCAGTGCATGATCAGCCACGTGATCAGTGCATGATCAGCCCGCGTGATCAGTGCATGATCAGCCGCGTGATCAGTGCATGATCAGCCACGTGATGATCAGTGCATGATCAGTCACGTGATCAGTGCATGATCAGCCGCGTGATCAGTGCATGATCAGTCACGTGATCAGTGCATGATCAGATCGCGTGATCAGTGCATGATCAGCCACGTGATCAGTGCATGATCAGCCGCGTGATCAGTGCATGATCAGCCACGTGATCAGTGTGCATGATCAGCCGCGTGATCAGTGCATGATCAGCCACGTGATCAGTGCATGATCAGTCGCGTGATCAGTGCATGATCAGCCACGTGATCAGTGCATGATCAGTCGCCGTGATCAGTGCATGATGATCAGCCACGTGATCAGTGCATGATCAGCCACGTGATCAGTGCATGATGATCGTGATCAGTGCATGATCATCCACGTGATCAGTGCATGATCAGCCGTGTGATCAGTGCATGATCAGCCACGTGATCAGTGCATGATCAGCCACGTGATCAGTGCATGATCAGCCACGTGATCAGTGCATGATCAGCCGCGTGATCAGTGCATGATCAGCGCGTGATCAGTGCATGATCAGTCGCGTGATCAGTGCATGATCAGCCACGTGATCAGTGCATGATCAGCCGCGTGATCAGTGCATGATCAGCCACGTGATCAGTGCATGATCAGCATGCGTGATCAGTGCATGATCAGCCACGTGATCAGTGCATGATCAGCCACGTGATCAGTGCATGATCAGCCGCGTGATCAGTGCATGATCAGCCGCGTGATCAGTGCATGATCAGCCCGCGTGATCAGTGCATGATCAGCCACGTGATCAGTGCATGATCAGCCACGTGATCAGTGCATGATCAGCCACGTGATCAGTGCATGATCAGCCGCGTGATCAGTGCATGATCAGCGCGTGATCAGTGCATGATCAGGCGCGTGATCAGTGCATGATCAGCCACGTGATCAGTGCATGATCAGCCACGTGATCAGTGCATGATCAGTCACGTGATCAGTGCATGATCAGCCACGTGATCAGTGCATGATCAGCGTGATCGTGATCAGTGTGATCATCAGCGTGATCAGTGCATGATCAGTGTGATCGTGATCAGTGTGCCATGATCAGTGCGTCAGTCGCGTGATCAGTGCATCAGTCGCGTGATCAGTGCATGATCAGCCCGCGTGATCAGTGCATGATCAGCCGCGTGATCGGTGTGCATGATCAGTGCGTGATCGTGATCAGTGCATGATCAGCCCGTGATCAGTGCATGATCAGCCACGTGATCAGTGCATGATCAGCCACGTGATCAGTGCATGATCAGTCACGTGATCAGTGCATGATCAGCCCGCGTGATCAGTGCATGATCAGCCGCGTGATCAGTGCATGATCAGCCACGTGATCAGTGCATGATCAGTCACGTGATCAGTGCATGATCAGCCGTGATCAGTGCATGATCAGCATGCGTGATCGTGCATGATCAGCCGCGTGATCAGTGCATGATCAGCCGCGTGATCAGTGCATGATCAGCCGCGTGATCAGTGCATGATCAGCCGCGTGATCAGTGCATGATCAGCCACGTGATCAGTGCATGATCAGCCACGTGATCAGTGCATGATCAGCACGTGATCAGTGCATCAGTGCATGATCAGTGCATCGTCATCACGTGATCAGTGCATGATCAGCCGCGTCATCAGTGCATGATCAGCCCGTGATCAGTGCATGATCAGCAGCGTGATCAGTGCATGATCAGCCACGTGATCAGTGCATGATCAGCCACGTGATCAGTGCATGATCAGCCACGTGATCAGTGCATGATCAGCCACGTGATCAGTGCATGATCAGCCACGTGATCAGTGCATGATCAGCGCGTGATCAGTGCATGATCAGCCGCGTGATCAGTGCATGATCAGCCGCGTGATCAGTGCATGATCAGCCACGTGATCAGTGCATGATCAGTCGCGTGATCAGTGCATGATCAGCCCGCGTGATCAGTGCATGATCAGTCACGTGATCAGTGCATGATCAGCCGCGTGATCAGTGCATGATCAGCCACGTGATCAGTGCATGATCAGCCGCGTGATCAGTGCATGATCAGCCACGTGATCAGTGCATGATCAGTCCGTGATCAGTGCATGATCAGTCACGTGATCAGTGTGATGTGCATGTCACGTCAGTGCGCGTGATCAGTGCAGTGATGATCAGTCCCGTGATCAGTGCATGATCAGCCGCGTGATCAGTGCATGATCAGGTCACGTGATCAGTGCATGATCAGCCACGTGATCAGTGCATGTGATCAGCACGTGATCAGTGCATGATCAGCCACGTGATCAGTGCATGATCAGCCACGTGATCAGTGCATGCATGATCACGTGATCAGTGCATGATCAGCCGCGTGATCAGTGCATGATCAGCCCGCGTGATCAGTGCATGATCAGCCACGTGATCAGTGCATGATCAGCCCGCGTGATCAGTGCATGATCAGCCACGTGATCAGTGCATGATCAGCCCACGTGATCAGTGCATGATCAGCCACGTGATCAGTGCATGATCAGCCACGTGATCAGTGCATGATCAGCCGCGTGATCAGTGCATGATCAGCCCGCGTGATCAGTGTGCATGATCAGCCACGTGATCAGTGCATGATCGATCAGCCGTGATCAGTGCATGATCAGCCCGTGATCAGTGCATGATCAGCCACGTGATCAGTGCATGATCAGCCACGTGATCAGTGCATGATCAGCCCGTGTGATCAGTGCATGAATCAGCCACGTGATCATGTGCATGATCAGCCGCGTGATCAGTGCGTGATCAGCCATGCGTGATCAGTGCATGATCAGGCCGCGTGATCAGTGCATGATCAGCCACGTGATCAGTGCATGATCAGCCACGTGATCAGTGCATGATCAGCCACGTGATCAGTGCATGATCAGGCGCGTGATCAGTGCATGATCAGCCACGTGATCAGTGCATGATCATCAGTCGTGATCAGTGCATGATCAGCCACGTGATCAGTGCATGATCAGCCGCGTGATCAGTGCATGATCAGCGCGTGATCAGTGCATGATCGATCACGTGATCAGTGCATGATCAGCCGCGTGATCAGTGCATGATTCAGCCACGTGATCAGTGCATGATCAGTCAGTGCGTGATCAGTGCATGATCAGCCCGTGATCAGTGCATGATCAGCCACGTGATCAGTGCATGATCAGCCGCGTGATCAGTGCATGATCAGCCGCGTGATCAGTGCATGTAGTCCGCGTGATCAGTGCATGATCAGCCACGTGATCAGTGCATGATCAGTCACGTGATCAGTGCATGATCAGTCACGTGATCAGTGCATGATCAGCCGCGTGATCAGTGCATGATCAGCGCGTGATCAGTGCATGATCAGTCACGTGATCAGTGCATGATCAGCCGTGATCAGTGCATGATCAGCCGCGTGATCAGTGCATGATCAGTCGCGTGATCAGTGCATGATCAGCCACGTGATCAGTGCATGATCAGCCACGTGATCAGTGCATGATCAGTCGCGTGATCAGTGCATGATCAGCACGTGATCAGTGCATGATCAGCCACGTGATCGGTGTGCATGATCAGCCACGTGATCAGTGCATGATCAGCCACGTGATCAGTGCATGATCAGCCCGTGATCAGTGCATGATCAGCCACGTGATCAGTGCATGATCAGCCCGTGATCAGTGCATGATCAGCAGCGTGATCAGTGCATGATCAGCCACGTGATCAGTGCATGATCAGCCACGTGATCAGTGCATGATCAGCCCGTGATCAGTGCATGATGATCAGTGCATGATCAGTGCGTGATCAGTGCATGATCAGCCACGTGATCAGTGCATGATCAGCCGCGTGATCAGTGTGCATGATCAGCCACGTGATCAGTGCATGATCAGTCCACGTGATCAGTGCATGATCAGCCACGTGATCAGTGCATGATCAGCCACGTGATCAGTGCATGATCAGCCGCGTGATCAGTGCATGCCACGTGATCAGTGTGATCAGCCCGCGTGATCAGTGCATGATCAGCCGCGTGATCAGTGCATGATCAGCCACGTGATCAGTGTGCATGATCAGCCGCGTGATCAGTGCATGATCAGCCACGTGATCAGTGCATGATCAGCATGTGATCGTGATCAGTGCATGTGATCAGTGCGTGATCAGTGCATGAGTGCATGATCAGCACGTGATCAGTGCGCATGATCAGCCGCGTGATCAGTGCATGATCAGTCGCGTGATCAGTGCATGATCAGTCCGCGTGATCAGTGCATGATCAGCATCGTGATCAGTGCATGATCAGCCACGTGATCAGTGCATGATCAGCCGCGTGATCAGTGCGTGATCAGTCAGATCCGCGTGATCAGTGCATGATCAGCCCGCGTGATCAGTGCATGATCAGCCGCGTGATCAGTGCATGATCAGCCGCGTGATCAGTGCATGATCAGCCGCGTGATCAGTGCATGATCAGCCACGTGATCAGTGCATGATCAGTCACGTGATCAGTGCATGATCAGCCGCGTGATCAGTGCATGATCAGCCCACGTGATCAGTGCATGATCAGCCGCGTGATCAGTGCATGATCAGTCACGTGATCAGTGCATGATCAGCCCGTGATCAGTGCATGATCAGCCGCGTGATGTGCATGATCAGGCGCGTGATCAGTGCATGATCAGTCATGTGATCAGTGCATGATCAGCCGCGTGATCAGTGCATGATCAGCCACGTGATCAGTGCATGATCAGTGATCGTGATCAGTGCATGATCAGCCCGCGTGATCAGTGCATGATCAGCCGCGTGATCAGTGCATGATCAGTCGCGTGATCAGTGCATGATCAGCCACGTGATCAGTGCATGATCAGCCACGTGATCAGTGCATGATCAGCCACGTGATCAGTGCATGATCAGCCGCGTGATCAGTGCATGATCAGCCACGTGATCAGTGCATGATCAGCGCGTGATCAGTGCATGATCAGCCCACGTGATCAGTGCATGATCATCAGTCGCGTGATCAGTGCATGATCAGTGCATGTGATCAGTGCATGATCAGCCGCGTGATCAGTGCATGATCAGGTGCGTGATCAGTGCATGATCAGTGATCGTGATTCAGTGCATCAGTCATGATCAGCGCGTGATCAGTGCATGATCAGCCCGTGATCAGTGCATGATCAGCCACGTGATCAGTGCATGATCAGCCGCGTGATCAGTGCATGATCAGCCACGTGATCAGTGTGCATGATCAGCCGCGTGATCAGTGCATGATCAGCCGCGTGATCAGTGCATGATCAGTCGCGTGATCAGTGCATGATCAGCCGCGTGATCAGTGCATGATCAGCCACGTGATCAGTGCATGATCAGCCGCGTGATCAGTGCATGATCAGCCGCGTGATCAGTGCATGATCAGCCACGTGATCAGTGCATGATCAGCCACGTGATCAGTGCATGATCAGCCGCGTGATCAGTGCATGATCAGCCGCGTGATCAGTGCATGATCAGTCACGTGATCAGTGCATGATCAGCTTCGTGATCAGTGCATGATCAGCCACGTGATCAGTGCATGATCAGCCGCGTGATCAGTGCATGATCAGTCGCGTGATCAGTGCATGATCAGCCACGTGATCAGTGCATGATCAGCCACGTGATCAGTGCATGATCATCCGTGATCAGTGCATGATCAGCGCGTGATCAGTGCATGATCAGCCGCGTGATCAGTGCATGATCAGCCACGTGATCAGTGCATGATCAGTCACGTGATCAGTGCATGATCAGCCCGTGATCAGTGCATGATCAGCCACGTGATCAGTGCATGATCAGCCACGTGATCAGTGCATGATCAGTCACGTGATCAGTGCATGATCAGCTGCGTGATCAGTGTGCGATCAGTCGCGTGACGTGATGTCAGTGCATGATCAGCCGCGTGAGTGCATGATCAGCGCGTGATCAGTGCATGATCAGCCACGTGATCAGTGCATGATCAGCACGTGATCAGTGTGCATGAGTCTGTCGTGATGATCAGTGCATGATCAGTCACGTGATCAGTGCATGATCAGCCATGTGATCAGTGCATGATCAGCGTGATCAGTGCATGATCAGTGCGTCCAGTCAGCCACGTGATCAGTGCATGATCAGCCACGTGATCAGTGCATGATCAGTCACGTGATCAGTGCATGATCAGCCCGTGATCAGTGCATGATCAGCCGCGTGATCAGTGCATGATCAGCTCGTGATCAGTGCATGATCAGCCGCGTGATCAGTGCATGATCAGCCGCGTGATCAGTGCATGATCAGCCACGTGATCAGTGCATGATCAGCCACGTGATCAGTGCATGATCAGCCACGTGATCAGTGCATGATCAGCCACGTGATCAGTGCATGATCAGCCACGTGATCAGTGCATGATCAGCCGCGTGATCGTGTGCATGATCATCAGTCGCGTGATCAGTGCATGATCAGTCCGCGTGATCAGTGCATGATCAGCCGTGATCAGTGCATGATCAGCACGTGATCAGTGCATGATCAGTCCCGTGATCAGTGCATGATCAGCCACGTGATCAGTGCATGATCAGCCGCGTGATCAGTGCATGATCAGCCACGTGATCAGTGCATGATCAGCCACGTGATCAGTGCATGATCAGCCACGTGATCAGTGCATGATCAGCCACGTGATCAGTGCATGATCAGCCGTGCGTGATCAGTGCATGATCAGGCCGTGATCAGTGCATGATCAGCCCGTGATCAGTGCATGATCAGCCACGTGATCAGTGCATGATCAGTGCGTGATCAGTGCATGATCAGCCACCGTGATCAGTGCATGATCAGTCCGTGATCAGTGCATGATCAGCCGCGTGATCAGTGCATGATCAGCCCGTGATCAGTGCATGATCAGCCCGTGATCAGTGCATGATCAGTCGCCGTGATCAGTGCATGATCAGCCCGTGATCAGTGCATGATCAGCCCGTGATCAGTGCATGATCGCGTCACGTGATCAGTGCATGATCAGCCACGTGATCAGTGCATGATCAGCCACGTGATCAGTGCATGATCAGCCACGTGATCAGTGCATGATCAGCCGCGTGATCAGTGCATGATCAGCGTGTGATCAGTGCATGATCAGCCGTGATCAGTGCATGATCAGCCACGTGATCAGTGTGCATGATCAGCCGCGTGATCAGTGCATCAGTGCCCACGTGATCAGTGCATGATCAGTCGCGTGATCAGTGCATGATCAGGCGCGTGATCAGTGCATGATCAGTCACGTGATCAGTGCATGATCAGCCACGTGATCAGTGCATGATCAGCCCGTGATCAGTGCATGATCACCCGCGTGATCAGTGCATGATCAGCCACGTGATCAGTGCATGATCAGCCGCGTGATCAGTGCATGATCAGCCGCGTGATCAGTGCATGATCAGCCACGTGATCAGTGCATGATCAGCCGCGTGATCAGTGCATGATCAGCCGCGTGATCAGTGCATGATCAGCCACGTGATCAGTGCATGATCAGCCACGTGATCAGTGCATGATCAGCCACGTGATCAGTGCATGATCAGCCACGTGATCAGTGCATGATCAGCCACGTGATCAGTGCATGATCAGCTTCGTGATCGGTGCATGATCAGCCGTGTGATCAGTGCGTGATCAGCAGGTGATCGTGATCAGTGCATGATCAGCCGCGTGATCAGTGCATGATCAGCCGCGTGATCAGTGCATGATCAGTCGCGTGATCAGTGCATGATCAGTCCGCGTGATCAGTGCATGATCAGCCACGTGATCAGTGCATGATCAGTCACGTGATCAGTGCATGATCAGCCACGTGATCAGTGCATGATCAGCCCGTGATCAGTGCATGATCAGCCACGTGATCAGTGCATGATCAGCCGCGTGATCAGTGCATGATCAGCCGCGTGATCAGTCAGTGCGTGATCAGTGTATGATCAGCGCGTGATCAGTGCATGATCAGCCACGTGATCAGTGCATGATCAGCCACGTGATCAGTGCATGATCAGTCCGTGATCAGTGCATGATCAGCCACGTGATCAGTGCATGATCAGCCCCGTGATCAGTGCATGATCAGCCCGTGATCAGTGCATGATCAGCCGCGTGATCAGTGCATGATCAGGCCGCGTGATCAGTGCATGATCAGTGCGTGATCAGTGCATGATCAGCCACGTGATCAGTGCATGATCAGTCGCGTGATCAGTGCATGATCAGCCGCGTGATCAGTGCATGATCAGCCACGTGATCAGTGCATGATCAGTCGCGTGATCAGTGCATGATCAGCCACGTGATCAGTGCATGATCAGCCACGTGATCAGTGCATGATCAGCCACGTGATCAGTGCATGATCAGTCGCGTGATCAGTGCATGATCAGCCCGTGATCAGTGCATGATCAGCCACGTGATCAGTGCATGATCAGTCACGTGATCAGTGCATGATCAGCCCGCGTGATCAGTGCATGATCAGCCGCGTGATCAGTGCATGATCAGCCCGTGATCAGTGCATGATCAGCCGCGTGATCAGTGCATGATCAGCCACGTGATCAGTGCATGATCAGCCGCGTGATCAGTGCATGATCAGCCACGTGATCAGTGCATGATCAGCCACGTGATCAGTGCATGATCAGCCACGTGATCAGTGCATGATCAGCCACGTGATCAGTGCATGATCAGTCGCGTGATCAGTGTGCATGATCAGTCACGTGATCAGTGCATGATCAGCTTCGTGATCAGTGCATGATCAGTCACGTGATCAGTGCATGATCAGCCACGTGATCAGTGCATGATCAGTCGTCGTGATCAGTGTGCATGATCAGCCCGTGATCAGTGCATGATCAGCCACGTGATCAGTGCATGATCAGTCACGTGATCAGTGCATGATCAGCCACGTGATCAGTGCATGATCAGCCCGTGATCAGTGCATGTGCATGATCAGATGATCAGCCGCGTGATCAGTGCATGATCAGCTTCGTGATCAGTGCATGATCAGCCGCGTGATCAGTGTGCATGTCAAGCACGTGATCAGTGCATGATCAGTCACGTGATCAGTCAGTGCATGATCAGCCGCGTGATCAGTGCATGATCAGCCGCGTGATCAGTGCATGATCAGCCACGTGATCAGTGCATGATCAGCCACGTGATCAGTGCATGATCAGCCGCGTGATCAGTGCATGATCAGCCGCGTGATCAGTGCATGATCAGCCCGTGATCAGTGCATGATCAGCCACGTGATCAGTGCATGATCAGCCCGCGTGATCAGTGCATGATCAGTCACGTGATCAGTGCATGATCAGCCGCGTGATCAGTGCATGATCAGCCACGTGATCAGTGCATGATCAGTCCGTGATCAGTGCATGATCAGCTTCGCGTGATCAGTGCATGATCAGCCACGTGATCAGTGCATGATCTTCCCGCGTGATCAGTGCATGATCAGTCCACGTGATCAGTGCATGATCAGCCCGTGTGATCAGTGCATGATCAGGCCGTGATCAGTGCATGATCAGCCCGTGATCAGTGCATGATCAGCCACGTGATCAGTGCATGATCAGGCGTGATCAGTGCATGATCAGCCACGTGATCAGTGCATGATCAGCCACGTGATCAGTGCATGATCAGTGCGTGCAGTCGTGTGCATGTGTCATGATCAGCCCACGTGATCAGTGCATGATCAGCCACGTGATCAGTGCATGATCAGCCCGTGATCAGTGCATGATCAGCCACGTGATCAGTGCATGATCAGCCACGTGATCAGTGCATGATCAGCCGCGTGATCAGTGCATGATCAGCCACGTGATCAGTGCAGCCACGTGATCAGTGCATGATCAGCCGTGATCAGTGCATGATCAGCCACGTGATCAGTGCATGATCAGGCCGTGATCAGTGTGCATGATCAGCCGCGTGATCAGTGCATGATCAGCCACGTGATCAGTGCATGATCAGCCACGTGATCAGTGCATGATCAGCCGTGATCAGTGCATGATCAGTCGTGATCAGTCAGTGCATCAGTCAGCCCGTGATCAGTGCATGATCAGCCACGTGATCAGTGCATGATCAGCCACGTGTGTCAGTGCATGATCAGTCCGCGTGATCAGTGCATGATCAGCCGTGATCAGTGCATGATCAGTCACGTGATCAGTGCATGATCAGCCACGTGATCAGTGCATGATCAGCCACGTGATCAGTGCATGATCAGCCACGTGATCAGTGCATGATCAGCCCGTGATCAGTGCATGATCAGCCTCGTGATCAGTGCATGATCAGCCACGTGATCAGTGCATGATCAGGCGTGATCAGTGCATGATCAGCCGCGTGATCAGTGCATGATCAGCCGTGATCAGTGCATGATCAGCCCGTGATCAGTGCATGATCAGTCGCGTGATCAGTGCATGATCAGCCACGTGATCAGTGCATGATCAGTCACGTGATCAGTGCATGATCAGTCACGTGATCAGTGCATGATCAGCCGCGTGATCAGTGCATGATCAGTCCGCGTGATCAGTGCATGATCAGTCACGTGATCAGTGCATGATCAGCCACGTGATCAGTGCATGATCAGTCTCGTGATCAGTGCATGATCAGCCACGTGATCAGTGCATGATCAGCCGCGTGATCAGTGCATGATCAGTCGCGTGATCAGTGCATGATCAGTCACGTGATCAGTGTATGATCAGCCCGCGTGATCAGTGCATGATCAGCCCACGTGATCAGTGCATGATCAGCACGTGATCAGTGCATGATCAGCCGCGTGATCAGTGCATGATCAGCCGCGTGATCAGTGCATGATCAGCCACGTGATCAGTGCATGATCAGCCACGTGATCAGTGCATGATCAGCCACGTGATCAGTGCATGATCGCCCGTGATCAGTGCATGATCAGCCGCGTGATCAGTGCATGATCAGCCGCGTGATCAGTGCATGATCAGTCACCGTGATCAGTGCATGATCAGCCGCGTGATCAGTGTGCATGATCAGCCGCGTGATCAGTGCATGATCAGCCGCGTGATCAGTGCATGATCAGCGGGGTGATCAGTGTATGATCAGCGGGGTGATCAGAGCATGATCAGCCACGTGATCAGTGCCTGATAACCACCTGATCAGTGCATCATAAGCAAAGTGATCAGTGCATGATCAGCCATGTTAAAAGTGTATGATCAGCCACTTGATCAGTGCATGATCAGCCACGGGATCAGTGTATGATCAGCCCACGTGATCAGTGCATGATCAGCCACGTGATCAGTGCATGATCATCAGCCGTGATCAGTGCATGATCAGTGCGTGATCAGTGCATGATCAGCCACGTGATCAGTGCATGATCAGCCGGCGTGATCAGTGCATGATCAGTCACGTGATCAGTGCATGATCAGTCACGTGATCAGTGCATGATCAGCCGCGTGATCAGTGCATGATCAGTCCGTGATCAGTGCATGATCGGCCACGTGATCAGTGCATGATCAGTCGCGTGATCAGTGCATGATCAGTCCCGCGTGATCAGTGCATGATCAGCCACGTGATCAGTGCATGATCAGTCGCGTGTGATCAGTGCATGATCAGCCCGTGATCAGTGCATGATCAGCCACGTGATCAGTGCATGATCAGCTCGCGTGATCAGTGCATGATCAGCCACGTGATCAGTGCATGATCAGCCACGTGATCGGTGCATGTCAGTCGTGATCAGTCATGCGTCAGCCGTGATCAGTGTGCATGATCAGCCCGTGTGATCAGTGCATGATCAGCCCACGTGATCAGTGCATGATCAGCCACGTGATCAGTGCATGATCAGCCACGTGATCAGTGCATTGTCAGCGCGTGATCAGTGCATGATCAGCCCCGTGATCAGTGCATGATCAGCCACGTGATCAGTGCATGATCAGCCCGCGTGATCAGTGCATGATCAGTCGCGTGATCAGTGCATGATCAGGCGCGTGATCAGTGCATGATCAGCCGTGATCGGTGCATGATCAGTCGCGTGATCAGTGCATGATCAGCCATGTGATCAGTGCAGGCCGTGATCAGTGCGCGTGATCAGTGCATGATCAGCCGCGTGATCAGTGCATGATCAGGCGCGTGATCAGTGCATGATCAGCCCGCGTGATCAGTGCATGATCAGCCACGTGATCAGTGCATGATCAGCCGCGTGATCAGTGCATGATCAGCCGCGTGATCAGTGCATGATCAGCCGCGTGATCAGTGCATGATCAGCCGCGTGATCAGTGCATGATCAGGCACGTGATCAGTGTATGATCAGCTGCGTGATCAGTGCATGATCAGCCACGTGATCAGTGCATGATCAGCCGCGTGATCAGTGCATGATCAGTCGCGTGATCAGTGCATGATCAGTGCGTGATCAGTGCATGATCAGCCACGTGATCAGTGCATGATCAGCCGCGTGATCAGTGCATGATCAGTCCGCGTGATCAGTGCATGATCAGCGCGTGATCAGTGCATGATCAGCCGCGTGATCAGTGCATGATCAGCCACGTGATCGTGTGCATGATCAGCCGCGTGATCAGTGCATGATCAGCCGCGTGATCAGTGCATGATCAGCCACGTGATCAGTGCATGATCAGCCGCGTGATCAGTGCATGATCAGCGCGTGATCAGTGCATGATCAGCCCACGTGATCAGTGCATGATCAGCCCGCGTGATCAGTGCATGATCAGCCGCGTGATCAGTGCATGATCAGCCGTGATCAGTGCATGATCAGCCGCGTGATCAGTGCATGATCAGTCACGTGATCAGTGCATGATCAGTCGCGTGATCAGTGCGTGATCAGTGCATGATCCGTGATCAGTGCATGATCAGCCACGTGATCAGTGCATGATCAGCCGTGATCAGTGCATGATCAGCCCGCGTGATCAGTGCATGATCACCCTCGTGATCAGTGCATGATCAGCCCGTGATCAGTGCATGATCAGCCACGTGATCGGTGCATGATCAGTCCGTGATCAGTGCATGATCAGCCACGTGATCAGTGCATGATCAGGCGCGTGATCAGTGCATGATCATCGCGTGATCAGTGCATGATCAGTCCGTGATCAGTGCATGATCAGCCGCGTGATCAGTGCATGATCAGTCCGTGATCAGTGCATGATCAGCCGTGATCAGTGCATGATCAGCCACGTGATCAGTGCATGATCAGGCCACGTGATCAGTGCATGATCAGCCGCGTGATCAGTGCATGATCAGCCACGTGATCAGTGTGCATGATCAGCCACGTGATCAGTGCATGATCAGCCACGTGATCAGTGCATGATCAGTCGCGTGATCAGTGCATGATCAGCCGCGTGATCAGTGCATGATCAGCCACGTGATCAGTGCATGATCAGCCGTGCGATCAGTGCATGATCAGTCGTGATCAGTGCATGATCATCCGTGATCAGTGCATGATCAGCCACGTGATCAGTGCATGATCAGCGCGTGATCAGTGCATGATCAGCCCACGTGATCAGTGCATGATCAGCCCGTGATCAGTGCATGATCAGCCGCGTGATCAGTGCATGATCAGCCGCGTGATCAGTGCATGATCAGCGTGATCGTTGATATTGTCAGCCATGTGATCAGTGCATGATCAGGTCGCGTGATCAGTGCATGATCATCCCGCGTGATCAGTGCATGATCAGTGCGTGATCAGTATGATCAGATCAGCCACGTGATCAGTGCATGATCAGCCGCGTGATCAGTGCATGATCAGCCGCGTGATCAGTGCATGATCAGCCGCGTGATCAGTGCATGATCAGCCCACGTGATCAGTGCATGATCAGCCGCGTGATCAGTGCATGATCACTCACGTGATCAGTGCATGATCAGCCACGTGATCAGTGCATGATCAGCCGCGTGATCAGTGCATCATCAGCCCGTGATCAGTGCGCGTGCACGTGATCAGTGCATGATCAGCCACGTGATCAGTGCATGATCAGTCACGTGATCAGTGCATGATCAGCCCGTGATCAGTGCATGATCAGCCACGTGATCAGTGCATGATCAGCCACGTGATCAGTGCATGATCAGCCACGTGATCAGTGCATGATCAGCCACGTGATCAGTGCATGATCCAGCGCGTGATCAGTGCATGATCAGTGCCGTGATCAGTGCATGATCAGCCGCGTGATCAGTGCATGATCAGCCCGTGATCAGTGCATGATCAGCCGCGTGATCAGTGCATGATCAGCCACGTGATCAGTGCATGATCAGCCATGCGTGATCAGTGCATGATCAGCCACGTGATCAGTGCATGATCAGTCAACGCGTGATCAGTGCATGATCAGCCACGTGATCAGTGCATGATCAGCCACGTGATCAGTGCATGATCAGTCACGTGATCAGTGCATGATCAGCCACGTGATCAGTGCATGATCAGCCGCGTGATCAGTGCATGATCAGCCAGCGTGATCAGTGCATGATCAGCCGCGTGATCAGTGCATGATCAGCCCGTGATCAGTGCATGATCAGCCCGCGTGATCGGTGCATGATCAGCCCGCGTGATCAGTGCATGATCAGCCGCCGCGTGATCAGTGCATGATCAGCCCGTGATCAGTGCATGATCAGCTGCGTGATCAGTGCATGATTCAGGCATGATCGTGATCCTGTGCGTGATGATCAGCCGCGTGATCAGTGCATGATCAGCCACGTGATCAGTGCATGATCAGCCACGTGATCAGTGCATGATCAGTCACGTGATCAGTGCATGATCAGCCACGTGATCAGTGCATGATCGGTCGCGTGATCAGTGTATGATCAGCCACGTGATGATCAGTGCATGATCAGCCGCGTGATCAGTGCATGATCAGCCACGTGATCAGTGCATGATCAGCCGCGTGATCAGTGCATGATCAGCCACGTGATCAGTGCATGATCAGCGGTTGTGTGTGCGATCTGTTGCGTGATCGGTGCGGTATCGCCGCGTGATCAGCTGCATGATCAGCGCGTGACCCGGTGCATGCACATCGCGTGATCAGTTTATATCAGCGTGATCAGTATTGTCCGTGGCGTGATTGTGAATGGTCAGCCCGTGATCAGTGTGATCAACCCGTGATCAGTGCATGATCGCCCACGTGATGAGTGTATGGTCGGACCGTGATCGGTGCGTGATCGATCGCGGGATGTGTGCATGATCGGGTCGTGGATTAGTGCATGATCAGGCATGAAGAGTGCATGATCTTAGATCACGTGATCAGTGCTTATGTATGATAGCACAGTGATCAGGGTATGTCAGTACGTGATCATTGCATGATCAGCCACGTGATTCAGTGCATGCAGTCGTGATCGGTGTATCAGTGCATTGATCAGTGTAGGATCCCAGCCGCGTGGTAGTTGTGATCAGGCATGATCAGTCACGGCCTCAGTGTATGGTCAGCCGCGTAATTAGTGCATGATCAGGCCGCGTGACTGGTGCATGATCAGTCTTGCGTGTCAGTCCATGATCAGTCACGTGATCAGTGCCTGATCAACGCGTGATCCAGTGAATGATCAGCCACGTGATCATTGCATGATCAGTTCGTGATCAGTGCATGATTAGCACGTGATCAGTGCGATCACCCCGTGATCTGTGCATGTTCAGTTTACGTGATCAGTACGCGATCAGCTGCGTGATCAGTGCATGATCATTCCGCGTGATCAGGCATGTTCAGTCGCGTGATCAGTGCATGCAGTCTCGTGATCAGTGCATAAGTAGCCACGTGATCAGTGCATGATCAGTCGCGCGATCAGTGCATGATCAGCCGCGTGTCAGTGCATGATCGGCCAATGTGATCAGTGCGCGATCGCGGGTTGATGAGTGCATGATCAGCAGGTGATCGATTCTTGATCAGGATGTGATCAGTGCTCGATCAGTCACGTGATCAGTGCATGATGTACGTGATCAGTGAATGACCGCGTGATCTGTGAACGATCGGTCGCGTGATCAGTGCATTATCAGCCACGCGGATCAGTGCATGATCAGTCCATGTGATCAGTGTATGATCAGCTGTGATCAGTGCATGTTCAGCCACGCCAATCAGTGCATCATCAGCCACGTGAATTGTGGATCGTTGCCGTGATCAGTGTATGATCAGCCCGTGATTGGTGTATAATCAGCCGAGTAATCAGTGAATGAACAGTCAGCCGTGATCGGTGCATGATCTCACGGATCAGTGCATGATCAGGCACGTGATCAGTGCGCGATCAGGCACGTATGGTCAGTGCATGATCAGCCACGTGATCAGTGCATGATCAGCCACGTGAATCGGTGCATGCACAGTCACGTGATCAGTGCATGATCAGTCACGTGATCAGTGCATGATTCAGGCGTGATCAGTGCATGATCAGCCCGTGATCGGTGTATGATCAGACGTGATCAGTGCATGATCAGCCACGTGATCAGTGCATGATCAGCCCGTGATCGGTGCGCCGTCAGCCCGTGATCGGTGCATGTTCAGCCGCGTGATCAGTGCATGATCAGGCGCGTGATCGGTGCATGATCGGTCATCGCGTGATCAGTGCATAATCAGCTTCGTAATCAGTGCGCGGTCAGGCGCGTGATGCGTACATGATCACGTGATTAGTGCATGATCAGCCGCGTGATCAGTGCATGGCGCAGTCAAGTGATCGGTGTGCGATCAGGTACGTGATCAGTGCGCGATCAGTCCCGTGATCGGTGCATGATCAGCCATGTGATCAGTGAATGACAGTCGCGTGACAGTGTATGATCAGCTTCGTGATCAGTGCATGATCAGCCACGTGATCAGAGTGCATGGTCAGTCATGTGATCGGTGCATGATCAGTCGCGTGATCAGTGAATGATCAGCCACGTGATCGGTGTATGATCAGTGGCGTGATCAGTGCATGATCAGCCACGTGATCAGTGCATGATCAGCCCGTGATCAGTGCATGATAGGCGCGTGATCGGTGCATGATCAGTCATGTGATCAGTGCATGATCATCAGGTTGTCAGTGCATGATCAGCCAGGTGATCAGTGCATCAGCTTCGTGATCAGTGCATGATCAATCGCGTGATCGGTGCATCAGCTTCATAATAAGTGCATGATCAATACATGATCGGTGCATGCACGATCACATGATCCTGCCGGTGTCTGATCAGCCATTGATCGATTTTTGGTCAACCAGGTGATCGGTATGATCGAGCGTGAAGAGTGCATGATCGGTCATATGTCGTCGTGTGATAGCAAGGTTAGCCGGTGCAACTCAGCCAGGTGTTCGATGCCGCTATCAGCCACGTGATCGGTGCCAGTCTCCCACGTGATGTGCATGATCCGTACGTGATCATTGCATGTTCAGCCATGTAATCAGTGCATGCTCCAGCCACGTGATCAGTACGCGATCCGCCACGTGATCAGTATGATCTCCGTGATCGTGCGATCAGCCACGTGATCAGTGCATGATCTCCCTGATCAGTGCATAATCAGCCGCGTGATCATTGCTGACCAGGCAGGTGATCAGTGTATGATCAAGTAGCTACGTGATCATTACATGATCAGCCACGTGACAGGTGTGTGATCAGCCGCGTGAGCAGTGCTTGTTCAGCCACGT
>NW_027220099.1:0-33763 GCF_027580195.1 Bos mutus
ATGTGCTGATCATGTTTGGTGTCACACACTGATCAAGTGCCTCTGGAGGCAATGAACACAGAGCTGAGTAGGCAGGAATCAGTCAGCAGGCTATAATCATGGAACTCACATCTGAGAAATCATGCTGCTCAGCTGGCAATAATCAAGTAGATGAGCAGGCAGGAATTACGCAGCACAGGTGGCAATTGTCAAGGAGATGACAGGCAGGAATCGTGCAGCTCAGCTGGAAATTGTCAATCAGGTGAGCAGACAGTAATCACCCAGCTCAGCAGGCCCTGATCACGTGACTGAGCATGCACTGTTCACGTGGCTGATCACACACCTATCACATGACTGATCATGCACTGATCACGTGACTGATCATGCACTGATCACGTGGCTATCTTGCACTGATCACGTGGCTGATCATACACTCTTCACGTAGGACTGATGTACTGATCACGTGAATGATCATGCACCCATCAGGTGACTGATCATGCACTGCTCACATGACTGGCTATCATGCACTGATCAGGTGGATGATCATGCACTGATCACGCACTGCTGATCATGCACTGATCACGTGACTGATCTTGCACTGTTCAATCGTGACTGATCATGCACTGATCACGTGGCTGATCGTGCACTGATCACGTGCTGATCATGCACTGATCACGTGGCTGATCATGCAATGATCACGTAGCTATCATGCACTGATCACGTGACTGATCATGCACTGATCACGTGACTGATCATGCACTGATCACGCCTCTGGGCTGATCATCCACTGATCACGTGACTGATCAAACACTGATCGTGATCTGGATCATGCACTGATCACGCTGATCATGCACTGATCACAACCAGCTGATCATGCACTGATCACGTGGCTGATCATGCACAGATCACGCAGACTGATCATGCATCATGATGACTGATCACGTGCTGATCATGCACTGATCACGTGACTGATCATGCACTGATCACGTGACTGATCATGCACTGATCACGTGGCTGATCATGCACTGATCACGTGGCTGATCATGCACTGATCACGTGGCATCATACACGGTCGTGGTGACTGATCATCACACCCATCAGGTGACGGATCATGCACACGTGATCATGCACTGATCACGTGGCTATCATGCACTGATCACGTGGCTGATCATACACTGATCACCTGCCTGGTCATGCAGATCACGTGACAAATCAATCATGCACTGATCACATAGCTATCATGAACTGATCACCTGGACTGATGATCATGCACTGATCACGTGGCTGATCATGCACTGATACCGTGACTGAGCATGGACTGATCACATGACTATCATGTAGTGATCACGTGATTTAATGGCGCTGATCATGTGACTGATCATGCGCTGATCATGTTTGCTATCATACACTGATCATGTGCCTCTGGAGGCAATAAACAAAGAGCTGACTAGGAACGAATCAAACAGTCAGCAGGCAATAATCATGGAACTCAGGTGTGAGGAATCATGCTGCTCAGCTGGCAATAATCAAGCAGCTGAGCAGGGGAATTACGCAGCACAGCTGGCAATTGTCAAGCAGATGACAGGCAGGAATCGTGCAGCTCAGCTGGCAATTGTCAAGCAGATGAGCAGACAGTAATCACGCAGCTCAGCAGGCCCTGATCACGTGACTGAGCATGCACTGTTCACGTGGCTGATCATACACTGATCACGTGATTGATCATGCACTGATCACTTGGATATCATGCACTGTTCACGTGGCTGATCACACCTGTCACGTGACTGATCATGCACTGATCACGTGGCTGATCATGCACTGATCACGTGGCTGATCATACTCTGCTCACGTGACTGATCATGCACTGATCACGTGGCTGATCAGGGCTGCTCACGTGCTGATCATGGAATGATCACGTGGCTGATCATGCACTGATCACGTGACTGATCATGCACTGATCACGTGGCTGATCATGCACTGTTCACGTGACTGATCATGCACTGATCACGTGACTGATCACGCACTGATCACGTGATCATGCACTGATCACGTGGCTGATCATGCACTGATCACGATGATCACTGATCACGTGACTGATCATGCACTGATCACTGATCACGTGACTGATCATGCACTGATCACGTGGCTGATCATGCACTGATCACGTGACTGATCATGCACTGATCACGTGATCATCATGCACTGATCACGTGGCTGATCATGCACTGATCACGTGGCTGATCATGCACTGATCACGTGGCTGATCATGCACTGATCACGTGGCTGATCATGCACTGATCACGTGACTGATCATGCACTGATCACGTGGCTGATCATGCACTGATCACGTGGCTGATCATGCACTGATCACGTGGCTGATCATGCACTGATCACGTGGCTGATCATGCACACTGATCACACTTGATCATGCACTGATCACATGGCTGATCACTGATGATCACGTGGCTGATCATGCACTGATCACGTGGCTGATCATGCACTGATCACGTGACTGATCATGCACTGATCACGTGGCTGATCATGCACTGATCACGTGACTGATCATGCACTGATCACGATCACGCACTGATCACGTGACTGATCATGCACTGATCACGTGGCTGATCATGCACTGATCACGTGGCTGATCATGCACTGATCACGTGGCTGATCATGCACTGATCACGTGACTGATCATGCACTGATCACGTGGCTGATCATGCACTGATCACGTGGCTGATCATGCACTGATCACGTGACTGATCATGCACTGATCACGTGACTGATCATGCACTGATCACGTGGCTGATCATGCACTGATCACGTGGCTGATCATGCACTGATCACGTGACTGATCATGCACTGATCACGTGCTGATCATGCACTGATCACGTGACTGATCATGCACTGATCACGAGCTGATCATGCACTGATCACGTGGCTGATCATGCACTGATCACGTGACTGATCATGCACTGATCACGTGGCTGATCATGCACTGATCACGTGACTGATCATGCACTGATCACGTGGCAGGATCATGCATCATCACGTCACTGATCTGACACTGATCATGCTGATCAGCTGATCATGCACTGATCAGGTGAATGATCATGCACTGATCATCGTGACTGATCATGCACTGATCACGCTGACTGATCAGGTGCACTGATCATGCTGCTGATCACATGACTGATCACGTGACTGATCATGATCACTGATCACCTGATCACGATCATGATCATGCAACTGATCACGTGGCTGATCATGCACTGATCACGTGACTGATCATGCACTGATCACGTGACTGATCATGCACTGATCACGTGGCTGATCATGCATGATCTGGCTGATCACGTGACTGATCATGCACTGATCACGTGGCTGATCATGCACTGATCACGTGACTGATCATGCACTGATCACGTGACTGATCATGCACTGATCACTGATCATGATCGCACTGATCATGCACTGATCACGTGGCTGATCATGCACTGATCACGTGACTGATCATGCACTGATCACGTGGCTGATCATGCACTGATCACGTGACTGATCATGCACTGATCACGTGACTGATCATGCACTGATCACGTGGCTGATCATGCACTGATCACGTGTGGCTGATCATGCACTGATCACGTGACTGATCATGCACTGATCACGTGGCTGATCATGCACTGATCACGTGGCTGATCATGCACTGATCACGTGACTGATCATGCACTGATGACTGCTGATCATGCACTGATGACTGATCATGCACTGATCACGTGGCTGATCATGCACTGATCACGTGGCTGATCACACTGATCACGTGACTGATCATGCACTGATCACGTGACTGATCATGCACTGATCACGTGGCTGATCATGCACTGATCACGTGACTGATCATGCACATGCACTGATCACGTGACTGATCATGCACTGATCATCGTGACTGATCATGCACTGATCACGTGGCTGATCATGCACTGATCACACGTGGCTGATCATGCACTGATCACAGCTCATCATGCACTGATCGGACTACTGTGTGACTGATCATGTGACTGATGCGTGCTGATCTGGCACTGATCACGTGACTGATCATGCACTGATCACGTGACTGATCAGCTGGCACTGATCACGTGGCTGATCAGGCACTGATCGTGACTGATCATGCACTGATCACGTGCTGATCAGCTGGCACTAATCACGCAGCTGATCAGGCACTGATCACGTGGCTGATCATGCACTGATCACGATGGCTGATCAGCTCACACTGATCACGTGGCTGATCATGCACTGATCACGTGGCTGATCATGCACTGATCACGTGCTGATGCACTGATCACGTGATGATCACTGATCACGTGGCTGCTGATCACACACTGATCACGCGTGATCATCATGATGATCACTGACATGATCATGCACTGATCACGTGGCTGATCATGCACTGATCACGTGGCTGATCATGCACTGATCACGTGACTGATCATGCACTGATCACGGCTGATCATGCACTGATCACGTGACTGATCATGCACTGATCACGTGGCTGATCATGCACTGATCACGTGGCTGATCATGCACTGATCACGATGACTGATCATGCACAATCACGTGACTGCATCATGCTGCACTGATCACGTGACTGATCATGCACTGATCACGCACTGATCATGCACTGATCACGTGGCTGATCATGCACTGATCACGTGGCTGATCATGCACTGATCACGTGACTGATCATGCACTGATCACGTGACTGATCATGCACTGATCACGTGGCTGATCATGCACTGATCACGTGGCTGATCATGCACTGATCACGTGGCTGATCATGCACTGATCACGTGACTGATCATGCACTGATCACGTGGCTGATCATGCTGATCACGTGGCTGATCATGCACTGATCACGTGGCTGATCATGCACTGATCACGTGGCTGATCATGCACTGATCACGTGGCTGACATGCACTGTCACTCACTGATCACGTGACTGATCATGCACTGATCACGTGACTGATCATGCACTGATCACGTGGCTGATCACGCACTGATCAGGTGGCTGATCTGATCACACGATCACGTGACTGATCATGCACTGATCACGTGAATATTCATGCAGTGATCACGTGGCTGATCCTGCACTGATCACGTGGCTATCATGCACTGATCACGTGGCTGGCTGATCACTGATCACGTGCTGATCATGCACTGATCACGATCTGATGCACTGATCACGTGGCTGATCACACACGTATCACGTGACTGATCATGCACTGATCACGTGGCTATCATGCACTGATCACATAGCTACCATGCACTGGTCACGTGACTGATCATGCACTGATCACGTAACTGATCATGCACTGATCAGGTAATTGATCATGCACTGATCACGTGACTGATCATGCACAGATCACGTGACTGATCATGCACTGATCACGTGGCTATCATGCACTGCTCACGTGGCTGATCATGCAATGATCACGCAGCTACCAGGTACTGGTCACATGACTGATCATGCACTGATCACATAATTGATCATGCACTGATCACCTGGCTTATCATGCATTGATCATGTGACTGATCATGTGCTGATCATGTTTGGTGTCACACACTGATCAAGTGCCTCTGGAGGCAATGAACACAGAGCTGAGTAGGCAGGAATCAGTCAGCAGGCTATAATCATGGAACTCACATCTGAGAAATCATGCTGCTCAGCTGGCAATAATCAAGTAGATGAGCAGGCAGGAATTACGCAGCACAGGTGGCAATTGTCAAGGAGATGACAGGCAGGAATCGTGCAGCTCAGCTGGAAATTGTCAATCAGGTGAGCAGACAGTAATCACAGAGCTCAGCAGGCCCTGATCACGTGACTGAGCATGCACTGTTCACGTGGCTGATCACACACCTATCACATGACTGATCATGCACTGATCATGTGACTGATCATGCACTGATCATGTAGCTATCTTGCACTGATCACTTGGCTGATCATACACTCTTCACGGGACTGCACTGTGCATTGATCACGGCGCTATCATCATGCATTGACTGACATGACTGATCACGCACTGATCATGCACTGATCAGGTGGATGATCATGCACTGACCACGTGGCTGATCATGCACTGATAAGGTGACTTATCTTGCACTGTTCAAGTGACTGATCATGCACTGATCTCGTGGCTATTATGCACTGATCACGTGGCTGATCATGCACTGATCACGTGGCTGATCATCACTGATCACGTGACTGATCATATGACTGATCATGACTCATCACGCACTGATCACGTGGCTGATCATGCACTGATCACGTGACTGATCATGCACTGATCACGTGACTGATCATGCACTGATCACGTGACTGATCATGCACTGATCACGTGACTGATCATGCACTGATCATGCTGACTGCTGTCATGCACTGATCACGTGGCTATCATGCACTGATCACGTGCCTGGTCATGCACAGATTACATGACTGATCATGCACTGAACACGTGACTGATCATGCACTGATCACCTGGCTATCATGTACTACTCACGTGGCTGATCATGCAATAATCATGTAGCTACCATGTACCGGTCAGGTGACTGATCATACACCCATCAGGTGACGGATCATGCACTGATCACGTGGCTATCATGCACTGTTCACGTGGCTGATCATACACTGATGACCTGCCTGGTCATGCACAGATCACGTGACAAAATCATGAACTGATCACATAGCTATCATGAACTGATCACCTGGCTGATCATGCACTGATCACGTGGCTGATCATGCACTGATACCGTGACTGAGCATGGACTGATCACATGACTATCATGTAGTGATCACGTGATTTAATGGCGCTGATCATGTGACTGATCATGTGCTGATCCTGTTTGCTATCATACACTGATCATGTGCCTCTGGAGGCAATAAACAAAGAGCTGACTAGGCACGAATCAAACAGTCAGCAGGCAATAATCATGGAACTCAGGTGTGAGGAATCATGCTGCTCAGCTGGCAATAATCAAGCAGCTGAGCAGGCAGGAATTACGCAGCACAGCTGGCAATTGTCAAGCAGATGACAGGCAGGAATCGTGCAGCTCAGCTGGCAATTGTCAAGCAGATGAGCAGACAGGAATCACGCAGCTCAGCAGGCCCTGATCACGTGACTGAGCATGCACTGTTCACGTGGCTGATCATACACTGATCACGTGATTGATCATGCACTGATTACTTGGATATCATGCACTGTTCACGTGGCTTATCACACACCTGTCACGTGACATATCATGCACTGATCACGGGGCACTCATGCACTGATCACGTGGCTGATCATACTCTGCTCACGTAACTGATCATGCACACATCACGTGGCTATCAGGCAGTGCTCACGTGGCTCGTCATGGAATGATCACGTAGCTACCATATACTGGTCACGTGACTGATCATGCACAGATCACGTAAATGATCATGCACTGTTCACATGACTGATCATGTACTGATCACGTGACTGATCACGCACTGATCACGTGGCTATCATGCTCTGCTCACGTGGCTGATCATGCAACGATCACGTAGCAACCATGTACTGGTCACGTGACTGATCATGCACTGATCACGTAATTGATCCTGCACTGATCACGTGGCTCATCATGCACTGATCACGTGGCTGATGATCACATGATCACGTGATCATGCACTGATCACGTGACTGATCATGCACTGATCACGTGGCTGATCATGCACTGATCACGTGGCTATCATGCACTAATCACGTGGATATCATGCACTGATCACGTGGCTGATCATCACATCACGTGATGATCATGACTGATCACGTGGCTGATCATTGATCACGTGGCTATCATGCACTGATCACGTGGCTGATCACGCAATGATCACTACCATGTACTACCATGCACTGGTCACGTGACTGATCATGCATTGACTGATCACGTATGACTGATCCTGCACTGATCACATGGATCATCACGCACTGATCAGGTGGCTGATCACACACTGATCACGTGACTGATCATGCACTGATCACGTGAATATTCATGCACTGATCACGTGGCTATCCTGCACTGATCACGTGGCTATCATGCACTGATCACGTGATGATCATCACACTGATCACGTGGCTGATCATGCACTGATCACGTGACTGATCATGCACTGATCACGTGGCTGATCATGCACTGATCACGTGGCTGATCATGCACTGATCACGTGGCTGATCATGCACTGATCACGTGGCTGATCATGCACTGATCACGTGACTGATCATGCACTGGTCACGTGACTGATCATGCACTGATCACGTGACTGATCATGCACTGATCACGTGACTGATCATGCACTGATCACGTGACTGATCATGCACTGATCACGTGACTGATCATGCACTGATCACGTGGCTATCATGCACTGCTCACGTGGCTGATCATGCAATGATCACGCAGCTACCAGGTACTGGTCACATGACTGATCATGCACTGATCACATAATTGATCATGCACTGATCACCTGGCTTATCATGCATTGATCATGTGACTGATCATGTGCTGATCATGTTTGGTGTCACACACTGATCAAGTGCCTCTGGAGGCAATGAACACAGAGCTGAGTAGGCAGGAATCAGTCAGCAGGCTATAATCATGGAACTCACATCTGAGAAATCATGCTGCTCAGCTGGCAATAATCAAGTAGATGAGCAGGCAGGAATTACGCAGCACAGGTGGCAATTGTCAAGGAGATGACAGGCAGGAATCGTGCAGCTCAGCTGGAAATTGTCAATCAGGTGAGCAGACAGTAATCACAGAGCTCAGCAGGCCCTGATCACGTGACTGAGCATGCACTGTTCACGTGGCTGATCACACACCTATCACATGACTGATCATGCACTGATCATGTGACTGATCATGCACTGATCATGTAGCTATCTTGCACTGATCACTTGGCTGATCATACACTCTTCACGGGACTGATCGTGCATTGATCACGGCGCTATCATGCATTGACTACATGACTCCACATGCACTGATCAGGTGGATGATCATGCACTGACCACGTGGCTGATCATGCACTGATAAGGTGACTTATCTTGCACTGTTCAAGTGACTGATCATGCACTGATCGTGGCTGATCATGCACTGATCACTGATCATGCAATGATCACGTGGCTGATCATGCACGGCTCACGTGGCTGATCATGCATGATCAATGATCACGTGATCATAGCTGATCACGTGACTGATCATCACACTGATCACGTGACTGATCATGATCACTGATCACGTGGCTGATCATCCACTGATCATGATCATGCACTGATCACGTGACTGATCATGCACTGATCACGTGACTGATCATGCACTGATCACGTGGCTGATCATGCACTGATCACGTGCCTGATCATGCACTGATCACGTGACTGATCATGCACTGATCATGACTGATCATGCACTGATCACGTGACTGATCATGCACTGATCACGTGGCTGATCATGCACTGATCACGTGACTGATCATGCACTGATCACGTGGCTGATCATGCACTGATCACGCTGATCATGCACTGATCTGATCATGCACTGATCGTGTGACTGATCATGCACTGATCACGTGGCTGATCATGTACCGGTCAGGTGACTGATCACACCCATCAGGTGACGGATCATGCACTGATCACGTGGCTGATCATGCACTGTTCACGTGGCTGATCACTGATCACTGATGACCTGCACGTGACTCATGCACAGATCACGTGACAAATCATGAACTGATCACATAGCTATCATGAACTGATCACCTGGCTGATCATGCACTGATCACGTGGCTGATCATGCACTGATACCGTGACTGAGCATGGACTGATCACATGACTATCATGTAGTGATCACGTGATTTAATGGCGCTGATCATGTGTGACTGATGATCATGCTGATCCTGTTTGCTATCATACACTGATCATGTGCCTCTGGAGGCAATAAACAAAAAGAGCTGACTAGGCACGAATCAAACAGTCAGCAGGCAATAATCATGGAACTCAGGTGTGAGGAATCATGCTGCTCAGCTGGCAATAATCAAGCAGCTGAGCAGGCAGGAATTACGCAGCACAGCTGGCAATTGTCAAGCAGATGACAGGCAGGAATCGTGCAGCTCAGCTGGCAATTGTCAAGCAGATGAGCAGACAGGAATCACGCAGCTCAGCAGGCCCTGATCACGTGACTGAGCATGCACTGTTCACGTGGCTGATCATACACTGATCACGTGATTGATCATGCACTGATCACGTGGCTGATCATGCACTGATCACGGATATCATGCACTGTTCACGTGGCTTATCACACCTGTCACGTGACATATCATGCACTGATCACGGGCATCATCATGCACTGATCACGTGGCTGATCATACTCTGCTCTGCTCACGTAACTGATCACGCACACATCACGTGGCTGATCATGGCTGATCTGATCACGTGCTCATCATGGCTGATCACGTGGCTGATCATGGAATGATCACGTAGCTATCATATACTGGTCACGTGACTGATCATGCACAGATCACGTAAATGATCATGCACTGATCACATGACTGATCATGTACTGATCACGCGTGACTGATCACGCACTGATCACGTGGCTATCATGCTCTGCTCACGTGGCTGATCATGCATGCACGATCACGTAGCAACCATGTACTGGTCACGTGACTGATGATCATGCACTGATCACGTGGCTGATCCTGCACTGATCACGTGGCTCATCATGCACTGATCACGTGGCTGATCACACATGTATCACGTGACTGATCATGCACTGATCACGTGGCTCTCATGCACTGATCTGATCACGTGGCTGATCATGCAATCATCACGTGGATATCATGCACTGATCACGTGGCTGATCACACACACGTGACTGATCATGCATGATCACGTGACTGATCATGCACTGATCACGTGGCTGATCATGCACTGATCACGTGGCTGATCACGCACTGATCACGTGGCTGATCGCACTGATCACGTGACTGATCATGCACTGATCACGTGACTGATCATGCACTGATCACGTAACTGATCCTGCACTGATCACATGGCTCATCATGCACTGATCAGGTGGCTGATCACACTGATCACGATCACGTGACTGATCACGTGACTGATCGTACACTGATCACGTGAATATTCATGCAGTGATCACGTGGCTATCCTGCACTGATCACGTGGATGATCATCATGCACTGATCACGTGGCTGATCATGCACTGATCACGTGACTGATCATGCTGATCATGCACTGATCACTGATCACGCTATCATGCACTGATCACGTGGCTATCATGCACTGATCACGTGGCTGATCATGCAATGATCACATAGCTACCATGCACTGGTCACGTGACTGATCATGCACTGATCAGGTAACTGATCATGCACTGATCACGTGACTGATCATGCACAGATCACGTGACTGATCATGCACTGATCACGTGGCTATCATGCACTGATCACGTGGCTATCATGCACTGCTCACGTGGCTGATCATGCAATGATCACGCAGCTACCAGGTACTGGTCACATGACTGATCATGCACTGATCACATGATTGATCATGCACTGATCACCTGGCTTATCATGCATTGATCATGTGACTGATCATGTGCTGATCATGTTTGGTGTCACACACTGATCAAGTGCCTCTGGAGGCAATGAACACAGAGCTGAGTAGGCAGGAATCAGTCAGCAGGCTATAATCATGGAACTCACATCTGAGAAATCATGCTGCTCAGCTGGCAATAATCAAGTAGATGAGCAGGCAGGAATTACGCAGCACAGGTGGCAATTGTCAAGGAGATGACAGGCAGGAATCGTGCAGCTCAGCTGGAAATTGTCAATCAGGTGAGCAGACAGTAATCACAGAGCTCAGCAGGCCCTGATCACGTGACTGAGCATGCACTGTTCACGTGGCTGATCACACACCTATCACATGACTGATCATGCACTGATCATGTGACTGATCATGCACTGATCATGTAGCTATCTTGCACTGATCACTTGGCTGATCATACACTCTTCACGGGACTGATCATGCATTGATCACGTGGCTGATCATGCATTGATCACATGACTGATCATGCACTGATCACTGATCATGCACTGATCACATGACTGATCATGCACTGATCATGACATCAGGTGACTGATCATGCACTGATCTGGTGGATGATCATGCACTGATCATGCACTGATCACGTGACTGATCATGCACACTGATCGTGACTGATCATGCACTGATCACGTGACTGATCATGCACTGATCAAGGTGACTGATCACGTGACTGATCATGCACTGTTCGTGACTGATCATGCACTGATCACGTGACTGATCATGCACTGATCTGGCATGGCTGATCATGCACGGCTCACGTGGCTGATCATGCAATGATCACCTAGCTAACATATACTGGTCACGTGACTGATCATGCACTGATCACGTGGCTGATCATCCACTGATCACGTGACTGATCATGCACTGATCACGTGACTGATCATGCACTGATCACTGATCACGTGACTCATCATCATGCACTGATCACTGATCACGTGACTGATCATGCACTGATCACACTGATCATGCATGATCATGACTGATCACGCACTGATCATGCACTGATCACGTGACTGATCATGCACTGATCATGCACTGATCTGATCACGTGACTGATCATGCACTGATCACGTGGCTATCATGCACTGATCACGTGGCTGATCATGCACTGATCACGTGGCTGATCATGTAGCTACCATGTACCGGTCAGGTGACTGATCATACACCCATCAGGTGACGGATCATGCACTGATCACGTGGCTATCATGCACTGTTCACGTGGCTGATCATACACTGATGACCTGCCTGGTCATGCACAGATCACGTGACAAATCATGAACTGATCACATAGCTATCATGAACTGATCACCTGGCTGATCATGCACTGATCACGTGGCTGATCATGCACTGATACCGTGACTGAGCATGGACTGATCACATGACTATCATGTAGTGATCACGTGATTTAATGGCGCTGATCATGTGACTGATCATGTGCTGATCCTGTTTGCTATCATACACTGATCATGTGCCTCTGGAGGCAATAAACAAAGAGCTGACTAGGCACGAATCAAACAGTCAGCAGGCAATAATCATGGAACTCAGGTGTGAGGAATCATGCTGCTCAGCTGGCAATAATCAAGCAGCTGAGCAGGCAGGAATTACGCAGCACAGCTGGCAATTGTCAAGCAGATGACAGGCAGGAATCGTGCAGCTCAGCTGGCAATTGTCAAGCAGATGAGCAGACAGGAATCACGCAGCTCAGCAGGCCCTGATCACGTGACTGAGCATGCACTGTTCACGTGGCTGATCATACACTGATCACGTGGCTGATCACACTGATCACGTGATTGATCATGCACTGATTACTTGGATATCATGCACTGTTCACGTGGCTTATCACACACCTGTCACGTGACATATCATGCACTGATCACACTGATCACGCTGATCATGCACTGATCACGTGGCTGATCATGCACTGATCACTGATCATGCACTGATCACGTGGCTGATCATGCACTGATCACGTGGCTGATCATGCACTGATCACGTGGCTGATCATGATCACATCACGTGGCTGATCATGCAGTGCTCACGTGATCATCTCATCACGTGGAATGATCACTGATCGTGAGCTGACCATATACTGGTCACGTGACTGATCATGCACTGATCACGTAAATGATCATGCACTGATCACATGACTGATCATGCACTGATCACGTGTGATCATGATCACGCACTGATCACGTGGCTATCATGCTCTGCTCACGTGGCTGATCATGCAGCGATCACGTAGCTGATCATGCACTGGTCACGTGACTGATCATGCACTGATCACGTGACTGATCCTGCACTGATCACGTGGCTCATCATGCACTGATCACGTGGCTGATCATGCACTGATCACGTGGCTGTATCACGTGACGTGACTGTCATCTGATGATCACTGATCACTGATCACTGATCTGATCATGCACTGATCATGCACTGATCACGTGGCTGATCATGCACTGATCATCGTGGCTGATCATGCACTGATCACGTGGCTGATCATGCACTGATCACGTGGCTGATCATGCACTGATCACGTGGCTGATCATGCACTGATCACGTGGCTGATCATGCACTGATCACGTGGCTGATCTCATCGCACTGATCACGTGCACTGATCACGCACTGATCACGTGGCTGATCATGCACTGATCATGCGTGGCTGATCATGTCATGACTGATCGTGACTGATCATGCACTGATCACGTGCTGATCATGCACTGATCACTGCTGATCATGCACTGATCACGTGGCTGATCATGCACTGATCACGTGGCTGATCACACGTGATCGTGACTGATCATGCACTGATCACGTGAATGATCATGCACTGATCACGTGGCTGATCCTGCACTGATCACGTGGCTATCATGCACTGATCACGTGGCTGATCACACACGTATCACGTGACTGATCATGCACTGATCACGTGGCTATCATGCACTGATCACGTGGCTATCATGCACTGATCACGTGGCTGATCATGGCTGATCACGTGGCATGCTGATCACTGATCACGTGACTGATCATGCACTGATCACGTGACTGATCATGCACTGATCTGATCACGTGACTGATCACGTGACTGATCACTGATCACGTGCACTGATCTGATCTGATCACGTGACTGATCATGCACTGATCACGTGACTGATCATGCACTGATCACGTGGCTGATCATGCACTGATCACGTGGCTGATCATGCACTGATCACGCAGCTGATCAGGTACTGGTCACATGACTGATCATGCACTGATCACATGACTGATCATGCACTGATCACCTGGCTTATCATGCATTGATCATGTGACTGATCATGTGCTGATCATGTTTGGTGTCACACACTGATCAAGTGCCTCTGGAGGCAATGAACACAGAGCTGAGTAGGCAGGAATCAGTCAGCAGGCTATAATCATGGAACTCACATCTGAGATCATGCTGCTCAGCTGGCAATAATCAAGTAGATGAGCAGGCAGGAATTACGCAGCACAGGTGGCAATTGTCAAGGAGATGACAGGCAGGAATCGTGCAGCTCAGCTGGAAATTGTCAATCAGGTGAGCAGACAGTAATCACAGAGCTCAGCAGGCCCTGATCACGTGACTGAGCATGCACTGTTCACGTGGCTGATCACACACCTATCACATGACTGATCATGCACTGATCACGTGACTGATCATGCACTGATCATGGCTGATCTTGCACTGATCACGTGGCTGATCATACACTGATCACGGGACTGATCATGCACTGATCGTGGCTGATCATGCGATCATGCTGATGATCACATGATCATGCACTGATCACGTGGACTGATCACACTGATCACACTGATCATGCACTGATCAGGTGGATGATCATGCACTGATCACGTGGCTGATCATGCACTGATCACGTGACTGATGATGCACTGATCAGGTGACTGACTGATCTTGCACTGATCACGTGACTGATCATGCACTGATCACGATCTGATCGTGGCTGATCACATGCATCGCACTGATCACGTGGCTGATCATGCACTGATCACGTGGCTGATCATGCACTGATCATGTGATCTCATCATGCACTGATCATGCACTGATCACGTGACTGATCATGCACTGATCACGTGACTGATCATGCACTGATCACGTGACTGATCATGCACTGATCACGTGACTGATCATGCACTGATCACGTGGCTGATCATGCACTGATCACACTGATCATGCACTGATCACGTGCTGATCATGACTGATCACGTGACTGATCATGCACTGATCACGTGACTGATGTGACTGATCATCACTGCACTGATCATGCACTGATCACGTGCTGATCATGCACTGATCACTCACGTGGCTGATCATGCACTGATCACGTGGCTGATCATGTGATCACGTGGCTGATCATGGTGATGATCTGATCACACATCAGGTGACGGATCATGCACTGATCACGTGGCATCATCATGCACTGTCACGTGGCTGTGGCTGATCACTGCTGATCACACACTGACACTGATCACCTGCCTGGTCATGCACAGATCACGTGACAAATCATGAACTGATCACATGGCTCATCATCACGAACTGATCACCTGGCTGATGATCATGATCACTGATCACGTGGCTGATCATGCACTGATACACGTGACTGAGCATGGACTGATCACATGACTATCATGTAGTGATCACGTGATTTAATGGCGCTGATCATGTGACTGATCATGTGCTGATCCTGTTTGCTATCATACACTGATCATGTGCCTCTGGAGGCAATAAACAAACAAAGAGCTGACTAGGCACGAATCAAACAGTCAGCAGGCAATAATCATGGAACTCAGGTGTGAGGAATCATGCTGCTCAGCTGGCAATAATCAAGCAGCTGAGCAGGCAGGAATTACGCAGCACAGCTGGCAATTGTCAAGCAGATGACAGGCAGGAATCGTGCAGCTCAGCTGGCAATTGTCAAGCAGATGAGCAGACAGTAATCACGCAGCTCAGCAGGCCCTGATCACGTGACTGAGCATGCACTGTTCACGTGGCTGATCATGCACTGATCACGTGATTGATCATGCACTGATCACGTGACTATCATGCAATGATCACGTGGCTGATCATGCACTGATCATGTGGCTGATCATGCACTGATCACGTGCACTGATCATGCACTGATCACGTGACTGATCATGCACTGTCACATGATCATGCACTGATCACGTGACTGATCACGCACTGCACTCATGCACTGATCACGTGGCTGATCATCACACTGATCACTCACGTAACTGATCATGCACACATCACGTGGCTATCATGCACTGATCACGTGGCTCGTCATGGAATGATCACACTAGCTACCATATACTGGTCACGTGACTGATCATGCACAGATCACGTAAATGATCATGCACTGATCACATGACTGATCATGCATGACTGATCACGTGACTGATCTGATCACGTGACTGATCATGCACTGATCACGTGGCTATCATGCTCTGATCACGTGGCTGATGATCATGATCTGATCACACAGCAACTGATCATGTACTGGTCACGTGACTGATCATCACTGATCACTGATCACGCACTGATCATGCACTGATCATGCGTGGATCATCATGATCTGATCACGTGGCTGATCATGCACATGATCACGTGACTGATCATGCACTGATCACGTGCACTGATCATGCACTGATCACGTGGCTGATCATGCACTGATCACGTGGCTGATCATGCACTGATCACGTGGCTGATCATGCACTGATCACGTGGCTGATCATGCACTGATCACTGATCACATGACTGATCATGCACTGATCATGTGATCACGTGGCTGATCATGCACTGATCACGTGGCTGATCATGCACTGATCACGTGGCTGATCATGCACTGATCACGACTGATCATGCACTGATCACGTGACTGATCATCACTGATCACGTGGCTGATCCTGCACTGATCACGTGGCTGATCATGCACTGATCAGGTGGCTGATCACACACTGATCATCACGTGACGATCATGACATGATCACGTGAATGATTGCACTGATCGTGATGAATATGATCATGAAGTGATCACTGCACTGATCACTGATGCACTGATCATGCACTGATGATCTGATCATGCACTGATCATGCACTGATCATGCACTGATCACGTGGCTGATCATGCACTGATCACGTGACTGATCATGCACTGATCACGTGGCTGATCATGCACTGATCACGTGGCTGATCATGCACTGATCACGTGGCTGATCATGCACTGATCACGTGGCTGATCATGCAATGATCACGCACTGATCACTGCTCATGCACTGATCACGTGACTGATCATGCACTGATCACGTACTGATCTGATCATGCACACTGATCACGTGACTGATCATGCACAGATCACGTGACTGATCATGCACTGATCACGTGACTGATCATGCACTGATCACGTGGCTATCATGCACTGATCACGTGGCTGATCATGCAATGATCACGCAGCTACCAGGTACTGGTCACATGACTGATCATGCACTGATCACATAATTGATCATGCACTGATCACCTGGCTTATCATGCATTGATCATGTGACTGATCATGTGCTGATCATGTTTGGTGTCACACACTGATCAGTGTGCCTCTGGAGGCAATGAACACAGAGCTGAGTAGGCAGGAATCAGTCAGCAGGCTATAATCATGGAACTCACCTCTGAGAAATCATGCTGCTCAGCTGGCAATAATCAAGTAGATGAGCAGGCAGGAATTACGCAGCACAGGTGGCAATTGTCAAGGAGATGACAGGCAGGAATCGTGCAGCTCAGCTGGAAATTGTCAATCAGGTGAGCAGACAGTAATCACAGCTCAGCAGGCCCTGATCACGTGACTGAGCATGCACATCACGAGCTCAGCATGCACTGATCACGTGACTGATCATGCACTGTTCACGTGGCTGATCACACACGTGATGATCATGACTGATCATGCACTGATCATGTGACTGATCATGCACTGATCATGGCTATCATGCACTGATCACGTGGCTGATCATCACAATGATCTCATCATGCACTGATCACGTGACTGATCATGCACTGATCACGTGGGACTGATCATGCACTGATCACGTGACTGATCATGCACTGATCACATGATCATGCACTGATGCACTGATCATGCACTGATCACGTGATGATCATGCACTGATCACGTGGCTGATCATGCACTGATCGTGGCTGATCATGCATGATCAGCTGCACTGATCACGTGACTGATCATGCACTGATCACGTGACTGATCATGCACTGATCGTGTGCTGATCATGCACTGATCACGTGGCTGATCATGCACTGATCACGTGACTGATCATGCACTGATCACGTGACTGATCATGCACTGATCACGTGGCTGATCATGCACTGATCACGTGACTGATCATGCACTGATCACGTGGCTGATCATCATGATCACTGATCACTGACTGATCATGCACTGATCACGTGATCATGCACTGATCACGCGTGACTGATCATGCACTGATCACGTGACTGATCATGCACTGATCACGTGGCTGATGCACTGATCATGCACATGATGATCATGACTGATCATGCACTGATCACGTGACTGATCATGCACTGATCACGTGGCTGATCATGCACTGATCACGTGGCTGATCATGCACTGATCACGTGGCTGATCATGCACTGATCACGTGGCTGATCATGCACCATCAGGTGACTGATCACGTACACCCATCAGGTGACGGATCATGCACTGATCACGTGGCTGATCATGCACTGATCACGTGGCTGATCATACACTGATCACCTGCCTGGTCATGCACAGATCACGTGACAAATCATGAACTGATCACATAGCTATCATGCACTGATCACCTGGCTGATCATGCACTGATACCGTGACTGAGCATGGACTGATCACATGACTATCATGTAGTGATCACGTGACTTAATGGCGCTGATCATGTGACTGATCATGTGACTGCTGATCCTGTTTGCTATCATACACTGATCATGTGCCTCTGGAGGCAATAAACAAAGAGCTGAGTAGGCACGAATCAAACAGTCAGCAGGCAATAATCATGGAACTCAGCTGTGAGGAATCATGCTGCTCAGCTGGCAATAATCAAGCAGCTGAGCAGGCAGGAATTACGCAGCACAGCTGGCAATTGTCAAGCAGATGACAGGCAGGAATCGTGCAGCTCAGCTGGCAATTGTCAAGCAGATGAGCAGACAGTAATCACGCAGCTCAGCAGGCCTGATCACGTGACTGAGCATGCACTGTTCACGTGGCTGATGATCACGTCACACTGATCACGTGATTGATCATGCACTGATCACGTGGCTGATGCACTGATCACGTGACTGATCATGCACTCATCGCGTGACTGATCATGCACTGATCACGTAACTGATCATGCACTGATCATGGCACACTGATCACGTGACTGATCATGCACTGATCACATGCACTGATGCACTGATCATGGCACTCATCTGATCACGTGGCTGATCATGCACTGATCACGTGACTGATCATGCACTGATCACGTGGCTGATCATGCACTGATCACGTGGCTGATCATGCTGATGATCACGTGGCTGATCATGCACTGATCACGTGGCTGATCATGCACTGATCACGTGACTGATCATGCACTGATCACGTAAATGATCATCATGCACTGATCATCATGACTGATCATGACTGATCACGTGACTGATCACGCACTGATCACGTGGCTGATCATGCACTGATCACGTGAATGATCATGCACTGATCACGCAGCTGATCATGCACTGATCACGTGACTGATCATGCACTGATCATCGTGACTGATCATGCACTGATCACGTGGCTGATCATGCACTGATCACGTGGCTGATCATGCACTGATCATGCACTCTGATCATGCACTCATCACGTGGCTGATCATGATGATCACGTCACTGATCATGCACTGATCACGTGGATCATGCACTGATGCACTCATCACTGATGGCGTGGCTGATCATGCACTGATCACGTGGCTGATGATCATGCACTGATCATCACATGACTGATCATCACACTGATCATGACTGATCATGCACTGATCACGTGGCTGATCATGCACTGATCACGTGGCTGATCATGCACTGATCACGTGGCTGATCATGATCATGCACTGATCACGTGACTGATCACGCACACTGATCACGTGACTGATCATGCACTGATCACGTGACTGATCATGCACTGATCACGTGATCTGATCATGCACTGATCACGTGGCTGATCATGCACTGATCACGTGGCTGATCACACACTGATCACGTGACTGATCATGATCACGTGACTGATCATGCACGATGTGACTGATCATGCACTGATCACGTGGCTGATCCTGCACTGATCACGTGGCTGATCATGCACTGATCACGATCTGATCGTGCACTGATCACGCACTCATCACTGATCACGTGACTGATCATGCACTGATCACGTGACTGATCATGCACTGATCACGTGGCTCATCATGCACTGATCACGTGGCTGATCATGCACTGACTGATCACAGCTGATCATGCACTGATCACGTGACTGATCATGCACTGATCACGTGACTGATCATGCACTGATCGTGGCTGATCATGCACTGATCGACTGATCATGCACTGATCACGTGACTGATCATGCACAGATCACGTGACTGATCATGCATGCACTGATCTGATCACTGATCGTGGCTGATCATGCACTGCTCACGTGGCTGATCATGCACTGATCATCATGGCTGATCATGCAGCTGATCAGGTACTGGTCACATGACTGATCATGCACTGATCACATGACTGATCATGCACTGATCACCTGGCTTATCATGCATTGATCATGTGACTGATCATGTGCTGATCATGTTTGGTGTCACACACTGATCAAGTGCCTCTGGAGGCAATGAACACAGAGCTGAGTAGGCAGGAATCAGTCAGCAGGCTATAATCATGGAACTCACATCTGAGAAATCATGCTGCTCAGCTGGCAATAATCAAGTAGATGAGCAGGCAGGAATTACGCAGCACAGGTGGCAATTGTCAAGGAGATGACAGGCAGGAATCGTGCAGCTCAGCTGGAAATTGTCAATCAGGTGAGCAGACAGTAATCACAGAGCTCAGCAGGCCCTGATCACGTGACTGAGCATGCACTGTTCACGTGGCTGATCATACACTGATCACGTGATTGATCATGCACTGATTACTTGGATATCATGCACTGTTCACGTGGCTTATCACACACCTGTCACGTGACATATCATGCACTGATCACGGGGCACTCATGCACTGATCACGTGGCTGATCATACTCTGCTCACGTAACTGATCATGCACACATCACGTGGCTATCAGGCAGTGCTCACGTGGCTCGTCATGGAATGATCACGTTAGCTACCATATACTGGTCACGTGACTGATCATGCACAGATCACGTAAATGATCATGCACTGTTCACATGACTGATCATGTACTGATCACGTGACTGATCACGCACTGATCACGTGGCTATCATGCTCTGCTCACGTGGCTGATCATGCAACGATCACGTAGCAACCATGTACTGGTCACGTGACTGATCATGCACTGATCACTGATCATGCACTGATCACGTGGCTGATCTGCACTGATCACGTGGCTGATCATGCACTGATCACGTGGCTGATCATGCTGATCTGATCACGTGACTGATCATGCACTGATCACGTGGACTGATCATGCACTGATCACGTGGCTGATCATGCACTGATCACGTGGCTGATCATGCACTGATCACGTGGCTGATCACACACTGATCACGTGACTGATCATGATCATGATCACTGATCACGTGACTGATCATGCACTGATCACGCTGATCATGATCATCACACTGATCACGTGACTGATGCACATCACACTGGCGATCACTGATCATGCACTGATCACTGATCATGATGCACTGATCTGGCGTGCACTGATCATGCACTCATCATGCTGATCACGCAGCTGGCTCATCATGCACTGATCACGTGCACTGATCATGCACTGATCACGTGGCTGATCATGCACTGATCACGTGGCTCATCACTGCACTGATGGTGGCTGATGATCACACTGATCACGTGACTGATCATGCACTGATCACGTGACTGATCATGCACTGATCACGTGGCTGATCATGCACTGATCACGTGGCTGATCATGCACTGATCACGTGGCTGATCATCACTGATCACGTGACTGAGCACATCATGCACTGATCACGTGACTGATCATGCACTGATCACGTGGCTGATCATGCACTGATCACGTGGCTGATCATGCACTGATCACGTGGCTGATCATGCACTGATCACGACTGATCATGCACTGATCACGTGACTGATCATGCACTGATCACGTGACTGATCATGCACTGATCACGTGACTGATCATGCACTGATCACGTGACTGATCATGCACTGATCACGTGACTGATCATGATCATGCACTGATCATGATCACGTGGCTGATCATGCACTGATCACGTGGCTGATCATGCACTGATCACGTGGCTGATCATGCAATGATCACGCAGCTATCAGGTACTGGTCACATGACTGATCATGCACTGATCACATAATTGATCATGCACTGATCACCTGGCTTATCATGCATTGATCATGTGACTGATCATGTGCTGATGTGCTGATGTTTGGTGTCACACACTGATCATGTGCCTCTGGAGGCAATGAACACAGAGCTGAGTAGGCAGGAATCAGTCAGCAGGCTATAATCATGGAACTCACCTCTGAGAAATCATGCTGCTCAGCTGGCAATAATCAAGTAGATGAGCAGGCAGGAATTACGCAGCACAGGTGGCAATTGTCAAGGAGATGACAGGCAGGAATCGTGCAGCTCAGCTGGAAATTGTCAAGCAGATGAGCAGACAGTAATCACCCAGCTCAGCAGGCCCTGATCACGTGACTGAGCATGCACTGTTCACGTGGCTGATCATCACGTGACTGATCACGTGACTGATCATGCACTGATCATGACTGATCACGTGACTGATCATGCACTGATCACGTGGCTATCATGCACTGATCACGTGACTGATCATGCACTGATCACGTGACTGATCATGCACTGATCACGTGACTGATCATGCACTGATCAGGTGACTGATCATGCACTGCTCACGTGCACTGATCATGCACTGATCACGCACTGATCATCATGACTGATCATGATGATCACGCTATATCATGCACTGATCACGTGACTGATCATGCACTGATCACGTGACTGATCATGCACTGATCACGTGACTGATCATGCACTGATCACGTGGCTGATCATGCACTGATCACGTGACTGATCATGCACTGATCACGTGGCTGATCATGCACTGATCACGTGACTGATCATGCACTGATCACGTGGCTGATCATGCACTGATCACGTGACTGATCATGCACTGATCACGTGACTGATCATGCACTGATCACGTGGCTGATCATGCACTGATCACGTGACTGATCATGCACTGATCACGTGACATCATGCTGATCATGCTGATCATGCACTGATCAGCGTGGATCATGCACTGATCACGTGGCTGATCAACTGCTCAGCTGGCTGAATGATCATGCACTGAGCAGGCATCATCATGCACTGATCACGTGACTGATCATGCACTGATGATCATGCTGATCGTGTGCTGATCATGCACTGATCACGTGACTGATCATGCACTGATCACGTGACTGATCATGCACTGATCGTGACTGATCATGACTGATCATGCACTGATCATGCATCGTGACTGATCATGCACTGATCACGTGACTGATCATGCACTGATCACGTGGCTGATCATGCACTGATCACGTGGCTGATCATGCACTGATCACGTGGCTGCTGATCATGCACTGATCGTGACTGATCATGCACTGATCACGTGACTGATCATGCACTGATCACTGATCACGAGACTGATCTGATCATGATCATCGCACTGATCACTGATCACGTGACTGATCATGCACTGATCACGTGCTGCTGATCATGCACTGATCATGTGACTGACTGATCATGCATCATGCACTGATCACGTGGCTGATCATGCACTGATCACGTGACTGATCATGCACTGATCACGTGTGCTGATCATGCACTGATCACTGATCATGCACTGATCATGCACTGATCATGACTCACGTGGCTGATCATGCACTGATCACGTGGCTGATCATGCACTGATCACGTGACTGATCATGCACTGATCACGTGACTGATCATGCACTGATCACGCACTGATGAGCATGCTGGCACTGATCACAGATGCTGATCATGCACTGATCACGTGGCTGATCATGCACTGATCACGTGACTGATCATGCACTGATCACGTGGCTGATCATGCACTGATCACGTGCTGATCATGCACTGATCACGTGGCTGATCATGCACTGATCACGTGGCTGATCATGCACTGATCACGTGACTGATCATGCACTGATCACACGGCTGATCATGCACTGATCACGTGGCTGATCATGCACTGATCACGTGGCTGATCTCATGCACTGATCATGCACTGATCACGTGGCTGATCATGCACTGATCACGTGGCTGATCATGCACTGATCACGTGGCTGATCATGCACTGATCACGTGACTGATCATGCATCATGCACTGATCACGTGGCTGATCATGCACTGATCACGTGGCTGATCATGCACTGATCACGTGGCTGATCATGCACTGATCACGTGGCTGATCATGCACTGATCACGTGGCTGATCATGCACTGATCACGTGACTGATCATGCACTGATCATGCATGCACTGATCATGCTGATCATGCATCATCACGTGACTGATCATGCACTGATCACGTGACTGATCATGCACTGATCACGTGGCTGACTGATGCTGATCACGTGACTGATCATGCACTGATCACGTGGCTGATCATGCACTGATCACGTGGCTGATCATGCACTGATCACGTGGCTGATCATGCACTGATCACGTGACTGATCATGCACTGATCACGTGACTGATCATGCACTGATCACGTGATGCTGATCATGCACTGATCACGTGGCTGATCATGCACTGATCACGTGGCTGGCTGATCATGCACTGATCACGTGGCTGATCATGCACTGATCACGTGGCTGATCATGCACTGATCACGTGACTGATCATGCACTGATCACGTGGCTGATCATGCACTGATCACGCTGATGATCACTGATCATGCACTGATCACGTGGCTGATCATGCACTGATCACGTGACTGATCATGCACTGATCACGTGACTGATCATGCACTGATCACGTGACTGATCATGCACTGATCACGTGACTGATCATGCACTGATCACGTGGCTGATCATGCACTGCTGATCACGTGGCTGATCATGCAATGATCATGATCACGTGACTGATCACGTGACTGATCATACACCCATCAGGTGACTGATCAAGCACTGATCACGTGGCTATCATGCACTGATCACGAGACTGATCCATGCACTGATCACTGGCTGATCATGCACTGATCACGTGACTGATCATGCACTGATCACGTGGCTGATCATGCACTGATCACGTGACTGATCATGCACTGATCACGTGGCTGATCATGCACTGATACCGTGACTGAGCATGGACTGATCACATGACTATCATGTAGTGATCACGTGACTTAATGGCGCTGATCATGTGACTGATCATGCGCTGATCATGTTTGCTATCATACACTGATCATGTGCCTCTGGAGGCAATAAACAAAGAGCTGAGTAGGCACGAATCAAACAGTCAGCAGGCAATAATCATGGAACTCAGCTGTGAGGAATCATGCTGCTCAGCTGGCAATAATCAAGCAGCTGAGCAGGCAGGAATTACGCAGCACAGCTGGCAATTGTCAAGCAGATGACAGGCAGGAATCGTGCAGCTCAGCTGGCAATTGTCACGCAGATGAGCAGACAGTAATCACGCAGCTCAGCAGGCCCTGATCACGTGACTGAGCATGCACTGTTCACGTGGCTGATCATACACTGATCACGTGATTGATCATGCACTGATCACGTGGCTGATCATGCACTGATCACGTGACTGATCATGCACTGATCACGTGGCTGATCATGCACTGATCACGTGGCTGATCATGCACTGATCACGTGGCTGATCATGATCATGGACTGTTCACGTGACTGATCATGCACTGATCACGTGGCTGATCATGCACTGATCACGTGGCTGATCATGCACTGATCACGTGACTGATCATGCATGATCACTGTGGCTCATCATGCACTGATCACACTGCTCATCATGCACTGATCACGTGGCTGATCATGCACTGATCACGTGACTGATCATGCACTGATCACGTGGCTGATCATGCACTGATCACGTGACTGATGATCACTGATCATCATGAATGATCTGATCATGCACTGATCACGTGACTGATCATGCACTGATCATGACTGATCACGTGACTGATCACGTGACTGATCACTGATCACACTGATCATGCACTGATCACGTGGCTGATCATGCACTGATCACGTGCACTGATCATGCACTGACTCATCATGTGGCTGATCATGCACTGATCACGTGGCTGATCATGCACTGATCACGTGGCTGATCATGCACTGATCACTGATGGCTGATCATGCACTGATCACGTGACTGATCATGCACTGATCTGATCATGCACTGATCACGTGACTGATCATGCACTGATCACGTGGCTGATCATGCACTGATCACGTGGCTATCATGCATGCATCATGCACTGATCATGGCTGATCATGCACTGATCACGTGGCTGATCATGCACTGATCACGTGGCTGATCATGCACTGATCACGTGACTGATCATGCACTGATCACGTGACTGATCATGCACTGATCACGTGGCTGATCATGCACTGATCACGTGGCTGATCATGCACTGATCACGTGGCTGATCATGCACTGATCACGTGGCTGATCATGCACTGATCACGTGGCTGATCATGCACTGATCACGTGGCTGATCATGCACTGATCACGTGGCTGATCATGCACTGATCACGTGGCTGATCATGCACTCACGTGGCTGATCATGCACTGATCACGTGACTGATCATGCACTGATCACGTGACTGATCATGCACTGATCATCGTGACTGATCATGCACTGATCACGTGGCTGATCATGCACTGATCACGTGGCTGATCATGCACTGATCACGTGGCTGATCATGCACTACTGATCACATGACTGATCATGCACTGATCACATGACTGATCATGCACTGATCACGTGGCTTATCATGCAATGATCATGTGACTGATCATGTGCTGATCATGTTTGCTATCACACACTGATCATGTGCCTCTGGAGGCAATGAACACAGAGCTGAGTAGGCAGGAATCAGTCAGCAGGCTATAATCATGGAACTCAGCTCTGAGAAATCATGCTGCTCAGCTGGCAATAATCAAGTCAGATGAGCAGGCAGGAATTACGCAGCACAGGTGGCAATTGTCTGCAGATGATGATCAGGCAGCTCATCATGCACTGCTCAGCTCATGATCATCACTGATCATGTGCAGATCATGTCAATCTGATCATGCACTGATCACGTGACTATCATGCACTGATCACGTGGCTGATCAGGCACTGATCACGTGACTGATCATGCACTGATCACGTGGCTGATCACACTGATCACGTGACTGATCATGCACTGATCGTGGCTGATCTGATCATGCACTGATCACGTGGCTGATCATGCACTGATCACGTGGCTGATCATGCACTGATCACGTGACTGATCACTGATCACGGGACTGATGCACACTCTGATCATGGCATCATGATGATCATGGCTGATCATGCTCATGATCACATCACTGGCATCATGCACTGATCACGTGACTGATCATGCACTGATCACGTGGCTGATCATGCACTGATCACGTGACTGATCATGCACTGATCACGTGACTGATCATGCACTGATCACGTGACTGATCATGCACTGATCACGTGGCTGATCATGCACTGATCACGTGGCTGATCATGCACTGATCACGTGGCTGATCATGCACTGATCACGTGACTGATCATGCACTGATCACGTGCTGATCATGCACTGATCACGTGGCTGATCATGCACTGATCACGTGGCTGATCATGCACTGATCACGACTGATCATGCACTGCTGATCACGTGATGATCATGCACTGATCACGTGACTGATCATGCACTGATCACGTGACTGATCATGCACTGATCACGTGCTGATCATGCACACTGATCACGTGGCTGATCATGCACTGATCATCACGTGACTGATCATGCACTGATCACATGACTGATCATGCACTGATCACGTGACTGATCGATCATGCACTGATCACCTGGCTATCACGCACTGATCATGCACTGATCGTGGCTGATCATGCACTGATCACGTGGCTGATCATGCACTATCACCGGTCAGGTGACTGATCATACACCCATCAGGTGACGGATCATGCACTGATCACGTGACGGATCATGCACTGATCACGTGGCTGATCATACACTGATCACCTGCCTGGTCATGCACTGATCACGTGACAAATCATGAACTGATCACATCAGCTATCATGAACTGATCACTGGCTGGCTGATCATGCACTGATCACGTGGCTGATCATGCACTGATACCGTGACTGAGCATGGACTGATCACATGACTATCATGTAGTGATCACGTGATTTAATGGCGCTGATCATGTGACTGATCATGCGCTGATCATGTTTGCTATCATACACTGATCATGTGCCTCTGGAGGCAATAAACAAAGAGCTGAGTAGGCACGAATCAAACAGTCAGCAGGCAATAATCATGGAACTCAGCTGTGAGGAATCATGCTGCTCAGCTGGCAATAATCAAGCAGCTGAGCAGGCAGGAATTACGCAGCACAGCTGGCAATTGTCAAGCAGATGACAGGCAGGTATCGTGCAGCTCAGCTGGCTCAGCTGGCAAGCAGATGTCAGACAGCAGATGAGCAGACAGTAATCACGGACCTCAGCAGGCCCTGATCACGTGACTGAGCATGCACTGTTCACGTGGCTGATCATGCACTGATCACGTGATTGATCATGCACTGATCACGTGGCTGATCATACACTGCTCACGTAACTGATCATGCACTGATCACGTGGCTATCATGCACTGATCACGTGTCTGAACATGCACACATGATCACGTGGATGATCACACACCTGTTACGTGACATGTCATGCACTGATCACTGGGCACTCATGCACTGATCACGTGGCTGATCATACTCTGCTCACGTAACTGATCATGCACACATCACGTGGCTATCATGCACTGCTCACGTGGCTCGTCATGAAATGATCACGTAGCTACCATATACTGGTCACGTGACTGATCATGCACAGATCACGTAAATGATCATGCACTGTTCACATGACTGATCATGTACTGATCACGTGACTGTTCATGCACTGATCACGTGGCTATCATGCTCTGCTCACGTGGCTGATCATGCAACGATCACGTAGCAACCATGTACTGGTCACGTGACTGATCATGCACTGATCACGTAATTGATCCTGCACTGATCACGTGGCTCATCATGCACTGATCACGTGGCTGATCACACATGTATCACGTGACTGATCATGCACTGATCACGTGGCTATCATGCACTGATCACGTGGCTCTCATGCACTGATCACGTGGCTATCATGCACTGATCACGTGGCTGATCATGCACACGTGCTGATCACGTGATCACATGACTGATCATGCACTGATCACGTGGCTATCATGCACACTGGATCACGTGGCTGATCATGCACTGATCACGTGGCTGATCATGCACTGATCACGTGACTGATCATGCACTGATCACGTGACTGATCATGCACTGATCACGTGGCTCATCATGCACTGATCACGTGGCTGATCACACTGATCACGTGCACTGATCACACTGATCTGACTGATGATCACTGATCACGTGACTGATCACTGATGCACTGATCACGTGCACTGATCCTGCACTGATCACTGATCACGTGGCTGATCATGCACTGATCACGTGGCTGATCATGCACTGATCACGTGACTGATCATGCACTGATCACGTGACTGATCATGCACTGATCACGTGGCTGATCATGCACTGATCACGTGGCTGATCATGCACTGATGATGATCACGCATCTGATCATGCACTGATCACATGCACTGATCATGCACGATGACTGATCATGCACTGATCACGTGACTGCTGATCATGCATGATCACGCTGATCATGCACTGATCACGTGGCTGATCATGCACTGATCACGTGACTGATCATGCACTGATCACGTGACTGATCATGCACTGATCACGTGGCTATCATGCACTGCTCAGGTGGCTGATCATGCAATGATCACGCAGCTACCAGGTACTGGTCACATTGACTGATCATGCAATGATCACATAATTGATCATGCACTGATCACCTGGCTTATCATGCATTGATCATGTGACTGATCATGTGCTGATCATGTTTGGTGTCACACACTGATCAAGTGCCTCTGGAGGCAATGAACACAGAGCTGAGTAGGCAGGAATCAGTCAGCAGGCTATAATCATGGAACTCACCTCTGAGAAATCATGCTGCTCAGCTGGCAATAATCAAGTAGATGAGCAGGCAGGAATTACGCAGCACAGGTGGCAATTGTCAAGGAGATGACAGGCAGGAATCGTGCAGCTCAGCTGGAAATTGTCAAGCAGATGAGCAGACAGTAATCACCCAGCTCAGCAGGCCCTGATCACGTGACTGAGCATGCACTGTTCACGTGGCTGATCACACACCTATCACGTGACTGATCATGCACTGATCACGTGGCTATCATGCACTGATCACTGATCATGGCTCATGCACTGATCACGTGGCTGATCATGCAATGATCACGTGGCTGATCATACACTCTTCACGTGACTGATCATGCATTGATCAGGTGACTGATCATGCACTGCTCACGTGGCTATCATGCACTGATCAGGTGACTGATCATGCACTGATCACGTGGCTGATCATGCACTGATCACGTGACTTATCATGCACTGATCACGTGGATGATCATGCACTAATCATATGACAGATCATGCACTGATCACGTGGCTGATCATGCACTGATCACGTGACTGAGCATGGACTGATCACGTGACTATCATGTAGTGATCACGTGACTGATAATGGCGCTGATCATGTGACTGATCATGCACTGATCATGTTTGCTATCATACACTGATCATGCACTGATCTGGTGCAATAAACAAAGAGCTGATCACGTGGCTGATCAGTGCAGGCAATAATCACGGAACTCATCTGTGACTGATCACGTGCTGCTCATCTGGCACTAATCAACCAGCTGATCAGGCAGGAATTGATCACAGCTGGCACTGATCAAGCAGATGAGCAGACAGTAATCATGCAGCTCAGCTGGCCTGATCACATGCACTGATCACTGACGTGACTGATCACGTGCACTGATCACGTGGCTGATCATGCACTGATCACGTGGCTGACCATGCACTGATCACGTAGCTATCATGCACTGATCACGTGGCTGACCATACACTGATCACGTGACTGATCATGCACTGATCACGTGGCTGATCATGCACTGATCACGTGACTGATCATGCACTGATCACGTGACTATCATGCACTGATCACATGGCTGATCATGCACTGATCACGTGGATGATCATACACTGATCACGTGACAGATCATCATGCACTGATCACGTGGCTATCATGCACTGATCACGTGGCTGGTCATGCACTGATCACGTGGACTGATCATGCACTGATCACGGACTGATCATGCACTGATCACGTGGCTGGTCATGCACTGATCACGTGGCTGGTCATGCACTGATCACGTGGCTGATCATGCACTGACGTGGCTGATCATGCACTGATCACTGGCTGTCATGCACTGATCACGTGACTGATCATGCACTGATCACGGACTGATCATGCACTGATCACGTGACTGGTCATGCACTGATCACTGATCATGATCACGATCACTTGCTGATCATGCACTGATCACGTGGCTGATCATGCACTGATCACGTGGCTGATCATGCACTGATCACGTGCCTGATCATGCACTGATCACGTGGCTGATCATGCACTGATCACGTGGCTGATCATGCACTGATCACGCAGCTGATCATGCACTGATCACTGACTGGCACTGATCATGCACTGATCACGTGACTGATCATGCACTGATCACGTGACTGATCATGCACAGATCACGTGACTGATCATGCACTGATCACGTGAGCTGATCATGCACTGATCACGTGGCTATCATGCACTACCCATCACGTGACTGATCATGCACTGATCACGTGGCTATCATGCACTGTTCACGTGACTGATCATACACTGATCAGGTGCCTGATCATGCACTGATCACGTGACTAATCATACACTGATCACCTGGCTATCATGCACTGATCACCTGGCTGATCATGCACTGATCACGTGGCTATCATGAACTGATCACATAGCTATCACTGATCACCTGGCTGATCATGCACTGATCACGTGGCTGATCATGCACTGATACCGTGACTGAGCATGGACTGATCACATGACTATCATGTAGTGATCACGTGACTTAATGGCGCTGATCATGTGACTGATCATGCGCTGATCATGTTTGCTATCATACACTGATCATGTGCCTCTGGAGGCAATAAACAAAGAGCTGAGTAGGCACGAATCAAACAGTCAGCAGGCAATAATCATGGAACTCAGGTGTGAGGAATCATGCTGCTCAGCTGGCAATAATCAAGCAGCTGAGCAGGCAGGAATTACGCAGCACAGCTGGCAATTGTCAAGCAGATGACAGGCAGGAATCGTGCAGCTCAGCTGGCAATTGTCAAGCAGATGAGCAGACAGTAATCACGTGATCACGTGACTGATCATGCACTGATCACGTGGCTATCATGCACTACTCACGTGGCTGATCATGCAATGATCATGTAG
>NW_027220100.1:0-40749 GCF_027580195.1 Bos mutus
CTGATCACGTGGCTGATCATGCACTGATCACGTGCTGCTGATCATGCACTGATCACACTGCTGATCATGCACTGATCACGTGACTGATCATGCACTGATCACGTGGCTGATCATGCACTGATCACGTGACTGATCATGCACTGATCACATGCCTGATCATGCACTGATCACGTGGCTGATCATGCACTGATCACGCACTGATCATGCACTGATCGTGCTGATCATGCACTGATCACGTGACTGATCATGCACTGATCACGTGGCTGATCATGCACTGATCACGTGCTGATCATGATCACTGATCACGTGGCTGATCATGCACTGATCACGTGGCTGATCATGCACTGATCACGTGGCTGATCATGCACTGATCACGTGGCTGATCATGCACTGATCACGTGACTGATCATGCACTGATCACGTGACTGATCATGCACTGATCACGTGGCTGATCATGCACTGATCACGTGGCTGATCATGCACTGATCACGTGACTGCTGATCATGCACTGATCACGTGGCTGATCATGCACTGATCACGTGGCTGATCATGCACTGATCACGTGCTGATCATGCACTGATCACGTGGCTGATCATGCACTGATCACGTGGCTGATCATGCACTGATCACGCTGGCTGATCATGCACTGATCACGTGCTGATCATGCACTGATCACGTGACTGATCATGCACTGATCACGTGGCTGATCATGCACTGATCACGTGACTGATCATGCACTGATCACGTGGCTGATCATGCACTGATCACGTGGCTGTCATGCTGATCATGCACTGATCACGTGGACTGATCATGCACTGATCACGTGGCTGATCATGCACTGATCACGTGCTGATCATGCACTGATCACGTGACTGATCACATGATCACGTGGCTGATCATGCACTGATCACGTGGCTGATCATGCACTGATCACGTGACTGATCATGCACTGATCACGTGGCTGATCATGCACTGATCACGTGACTGAACATGCACTGATTACGTGGCTGATCATGCTGATCACATGCTGATCATGCACTGATCACGTGGCTGATCATGCACTGATCACGTGCTGATCATGCACTGATCACGTGGCTGATCATGCACTGATCACGTGGCTGATCATGCACTGATCACGTGACTGATCATGCGATGATCACGTGACTGATCATGCACTGATCACGTGGCTGATCATGCACTGATCACGTGGCTGATCATGCACTGATCACGTGTCTGATCATGCACTGATCACGTGACTGATCATGCACTGATCACATGCCTGATCATGCACTGATCACGTGCTGGATCATGCACTGATCACGTGGCGTGACTGATGATCACTGATCACTGTGACTGATCATGCACTGATCACGTGGCTGATCATGCACTGATGATCGCTGCTGATCATGCACTGATCACGTGGCTGATCATGCACTGATCACGTGGCTCACTGATCATGCACTGATCACGTGCCTGATCATGCACTGATCACGTGACTGATCATGCACTGATCACGTGCCTGATCATGCACTGATCACGTGCCTGATCATGCACTGATCACGTGACTGATCATGCACTGATCACGTGGCTGATCATGCACTGATCACGTGGCTGATCATGCACTGATCGTGGCTGATCATGCACTGATCACGTGGCTGATCATGCACTGATCACGTGGCTGATCATGCACTGATCACGTGGCTGATCATGATCACTGATCACATGCACTGATCATGCACTGATCATGCACTGATCATGCACTGATCATGCACTGATCACGTGGCTGATCATGCACTGATCACGTGGCTGATCATGCACTGATCACGTGGCTGATCATGCACTGATCACGTGCTGATCATGCACTGATCACGTGGCTGATCATGCACTGATCACGTGTGCTGATCACACTGATCTGATGCTGATCATGCACTGATCACGTGGCTGATCATGCACTGATCACGTGGCTGATCATGCACTGATCACGTGGCTGATCATGCACTGATCACGTGGCTGATCATGCACTGATCACGTGGCTGATCATGCACTGATCACGTGGCTGATCATGCACTGATCACGTGGCTGATCATGCACTGATCGTGTGACTGATCATGCACACTGATCACGTGCTGCTGATCATGCACTGATCACGTGGCTGATCATGCACTGATCACGTGGCTGATCATGCACTGATCACGTGGCTGATCATGCACTGATCACGTGGCTGATCATGCACTGATCACGTGCTGCTGATCATGCACTGATCACGTGGCTGATCATGCACTGATCACGTGGCTGATCATGCACTGATCACGTGACTGATCATGCACTGATCACGTGGCTGATCATGCACTGATCACGTGGCTGATCATGCACTGATCACGTGACTGCTCATGATCATGCACTGATCACTGTGGCTGATCATGCACTGATCACGGCTGATCATCACTGATCACTGATCACTGACTGATCATGCACTGATCACTGCACTGATCATGTGACTGATCATCATGCACTGATCACGTGGCTGATCATGCACTGATCATGACTGGCTCATCATGCACTGACTGACGTGGCTGATCATGCACTGATCACTGACTGCTGATCATGCACTGATCACGTGGCTGATCATGCACTGATCACGTGGCTGATCATGCACTGATCATGTGACTGATCATGCACTGATCACGTCTGCTGATCATGCACTGATCACGTGGCTGATCATGCACTGATCACGTGTGCTGATCATGCACTGATCACGTGGCTGATCATGCACTGATCACGTGGCTGATCATGCACTGATCACGTGGCTGATCATGCACTGTGACTGATGACTGATGCACTGATCATCATCGTGACTGATCATGCACTGATCACGTGACTGATCATGCACTGACTGATCATGATCTGATCATGCACTGATCACGTGACTGATCATGCACTGATCACGTGGCTGATCATGCACTGATCACGTGGCTGATCATGCACTGATCACGTGCTGATCACTGCACTGATCACTGATCACATGATCACATGCACTGATCACGTGGCTGATCATGCACTGATCACGTGGCATCATGCACTGATCACGTGGCTGATCATGACTGACGTGGCTGATCATGCATGATCTGATCACGTGATGATCATCATGCACTGATCACGTGGCTGATCATGCACTGATCACGTGGCTGATCATGCACTGATCACGTGGCTGATCATGCACTGATCACGTGGCTGATCATGCACTGATGATCGTGGCTGATCATGCACTGATCACGTGGCTGATCATGCACTGATCATGGACTGATCATGCACTGATCACGTGGCTGATCATGCACTGATCACGTGGCTGATCATGCACTGATCACGTGGCTGATCATGCACTGATGATCACGTGGCTGATCATGCACTGATCACACGTCACTGATCATGCATGATCACTGTGACTGATCATGCACTGATCTGATCACGTGGCTGATCATGCACTGATCACGTGACTGATCATGCACTGATCACGTGACTGATCATGCACTGATCACGTGATCTGCACTGATCATGCACTGATCACACTGCTGATCATACACTGATCACGTGACTGATCATGCACTGATCACGTGGCTGATCATGCACTGATCACGTGGCTGATCATGCACTGATCACGTGGCTGATCATGCACTGATCACGTGACTGATCATGCACTGATCACACTGATCACTGATCATGATGTGGCTGATCATGCACTGTGGCTGATCATGCACTGATCACGTGGCTGATCATGCACTGATCACGTGACTGATCATGCACTGATCACGTGGCTGATCATGCACTGATCACGTGGCTGATCATGCACTGATCACGTGGCTGATCATGCACTGATCACGTGCTGCTCATGCACTGATGATCACGTGGCTGATCATGCACTGATCACGTCATGCACTGATCATGCACTGATCATGCACTGATCATGCACTGATCATGCACTGATCACGTGGCTGATCATGCACTGATCACGTGGCTGATCATGCACACTGATCACGTGTGACTGATCATGCACTGATCACACTGACTGATCATGCACTGATCACGTGACTGATCATGCACTGATCACGTGGCTGATCATGCACTGATCACGTGGCTGATCATGCACTGATCACGTGGCTGATCATGCACTGATCACGTGGCTGATCATGCACTGATCACGTGGCTGATCATGCACTGATCACGTGGCTGATCATGCACTGATCACGTGATGATCATCACTGATCACTCATCACTGATCACTGCTGATCATGCACTGATCATGCTGTGGCTGATCTGCACACTGATCATGTGTGCTGATCATGCACTGATCACGCTGCTGATCATGCACTGATCACGTGGCTGATCATGCACTGATCACGTGGCTGATCATGCACTGATCACGTGGCTGATCATGCACTGATCACGTGACTGATCATGCACTGATCACGTGACTGATCATGCACTGATCACGTGCTGATCATGCACTGATCGGCTGATCACTGATCATGCACTGATCACGTGGCTGATCATCATGCACTGATCACGTGACTGATCATGCACTGATCACGTGGCTGATCATGCACTGATCACGTGGCTGATCATGCACTGATCACGTGGCTGATCATGCACTGATCGTGGCTGATCATGCACTGATCACGTGACTGATCATGCACTGATCACGTGGCTGATCATGCACTGATCATGGCTGATCATGCTGATCACTGATGACGTGGCGTGCTGATCACACTGATCTGATCACGTGACTGATCATGCACATCACTGATCACATGGCTGATCATGCACTGATCACGTGGCTGATCATGCACTGATCACGTGGCTGATCATGCACTGATCACGTGGCTGATGATCATGCACTGATCACGTGGCTGATCATGCACTGATCACGTGGCTGATCATGCACTGATGATCACGTGGCTGATCATGCACTGATGATCACGCTGCTGATCATGCACTGATCACGTGGCTGATCATGCACTGATCACGTGGCTGATCATGCACTGATCACGTGGACTGATGCACTGATCACGTGGCTGATCATGCACTGATCACGTGACTGATCATGCACTGATCACGTGGCTGATCATGCACTGATCACTGATCACTCATCATGCTGATCATGATCACTGGCTGATGCACTGATCACTGATCACGTGACTGATCATGCACTGATCACGTGACTGATCATGCACTGATCACGTGGCTGATCATGCACTGATCACGTGGCTGATCATGCACTGATCATCACGTGGCTGCTGATCACTGATCACTGATCACGCTGATGCATCATGCACTGATCACATGGCTGATGATCATGCACTGATCATGCGTGGCTGATCATGCACTGATCACGTGACTGATCATGCACTGATCACGTGGCTGATCATGCACTGATCACGTGGCTGATCATGACACTGATCACGTGACTGATCATGCACTGATCACGTGATCTGATCATGCACTGATCACGTGGCTGATCATGCACTGATCACGTGACTGATCATGCACTGATCACACTGATCATGCACTCATCACACTGATCACGTGGCTGATCATGCACTGATCACGTGCTGATCATGCACTGATCACGTGGCTGATCATGCACTGATCACGTGACTGATCATGCACTGATCACGTGGCTGATCATGCACTGATCACACTGGCTGATCATGCACTGATCACGTGACTGATCATGCACTGATCACGTGGCTGATCATGCACTGATGATCGTGGCTGATCATGCACTGATCATCAAGCTGATCATACACTGATCACGTGACTGATCATGCACTGATCACGTGGCTGATGATCATGCACTGATCACGTGGCTGATGCACTGATCACGTGGCTGATCATGCACTGATCACGTGGCTGATCATGCACTGATCACGTGCTGATCATGCACTGATCGTGTGATGATGATCACGTGACTGATCACACTGATCTGATCATCATGCACTGATCACGTGGCTGATCATGCACTGATCACGTGGCTGATCATGCACTGATCACGTGACTGATCATGCACTGATGATCGTGGCTGATCATGCACTGATCACGTGGCTGATCATGCACTGATCACGTGGCTGATCATGCACTGATCACACGTGCTGATCATGCACTGATCACGTGGCTGATCATGCACTGATCACGTGGCTGATCATGCACTGATCACGTGGCTGATCATGCACTGATCACGTGACTGATCATCACTGATCGTGTGACTGATCATGCACTGATCACGTGGCTGATCATGCACTGATCACGTGGCTGATCATGCACTGATCACGTGACTGATCATGCACTGATCACGTGGCTGATCATGCACTGATCACGTGGCTGATCATGCACTGATCACGTGGCTGATCATGATCACACACTGATCATGGCTGATGATCACTGATCACGTGGCTGATCATGCACTGACGTGGCTGATCATGCACTGATCACGTGGCTGATCATGCACTGATCACGTGGCTGATCATGCACTGATCACATGCACTGATCATGCACTGATCACGTGGCTGATCATGCACTGATCACGTGTGACTGATCATGCACTGATCACGTGGCTGATCATGCACTGATCACGTGGCTGATCATGCACTGATCACGTGGCTGATCATGCACTGATCGTGACTGATGCACTGATCATGCACTGATCATGATGGCTGATCATGCACTGATCACGTGGCTGATCATGCACTGATCACGTGGCTGATCATGCACTGATCACGTGACTGATCATGCACTGATCACGTGGCTGATCATGCACTGATCACGTGGCTGATCATGCACTGATCACGTGCTGCTGATCATGCACTGACGTGACTGTGACTGATCATGCTGATCATCACTGATCATGCACTGATCATGCACTGATCACTGATCTGATCATGCACTGTCACGTGGCTGATCATGCACTGATCACGTGGCTGATCATGCACACTGATCACGTGACTGATCATGCACTGATCACGTGACTGATCTGATCATGCACTGATCACGTGGCTGATCATACACTGATCACGTGCTGATCATGCACTGATCACGTGGCTGATCATGCACTGATCACACTGACTGATCATGCACTGATCACGTGCTGCTGATCATGCACTCTGATCTGATGACTGCACTGATGCACTGATCATCACACGTGGCTGATCATGCACTGATCACGTGGCTGATCATGCACTGATCACGTGACTGATCATGCACTGATCACGTGGCTGATCATGCACTGATCACGTGGCTGATCATGCACTGATCACGTGACTGATCATGCACTGATCACGTGACTGATCATGCACTGATCACGTGATCTGATCATGCACTGATCACGTGGCTGATCATGCACTGATCACGTGACTGATCATGCACTGATCACGTGGCTGATCATGCACTGATCACGTGGCTGATGATCATGCACTGATCACGTGGCTGATCACACACTGATCACGTGGCTGATCATGCACTGATCACGTGGCTGATCATGCACTGATCACGTGGCTGATCATGCACTGATCATCGTGCTGCTGATCATGCACTGATCACGTGCTGACTGATCATGCACTGATCACGTGGCTGATCATGCACTGATCACGTGGCTGATCATGCACTGATCACGTGGCTGATCATGCACTGATCGTGGCTGATCATGCACTGATCACGTGACTGATCATGCACACTGATCACGTGGCTGATCATGCACTGATCACGTGGCTGATCATGCACTGATGATCACTGATCATGCACTGATCATGCACATGACTGATCGTGGCTGATCATGCACTGATCACGTGACTGATCATGCACTGATCACGTGGCTGATCATGCACTCTGATCGTGCTGATCATGCACTGATCACGTGGCTGATGATCACTGATCACGTGGCTGATCATGCACATCACTGGCTGACTGATCACTCACTGATCATGCGCTGATCTGATCATGCACTGATCACGTGGCTGATCATGCACTGATCACGTGGCTGATCATGCATGCACTGATCATCATGCACTGATCATGCACTGATCATGACTGATCATGCACTGATCACACGTGCTGATCATGCACACTGATCACGCTGATCATCATGCACTGATCATGCTGATCATGCACACTGATCATGCACTGATCATGCACTGATCACGTGGCTGATCATGCACTGATCACGTGGCTGATCATGCACTGATCACGTGGCTGATCATGCACTGATCACGTGGCTGATCATGCACTGATCACGTGGCTGATCATGCACTGATCACGTGCTGATCATGCACTGATCACGTGTGACTGATCATGCACTGATCACGCTGGCTGATCATGCACTGATCACGTGGCTGATCATGCACTGATCACGTGGCTGATCATGCACTGATCACGTGGCTGATCATGCACTGATCACGTGACTGATCATCATGCACTGATCACGTGGCTGATCATGCACTGATCACGTGGCTGATCATGCACTGATCATGCACTGATCACACTGATCACGTCACTGATCATGCACTGATCGCGTGCTGATCATGCACTGATCACGTGGCTGATCATGCACTGATCACTCATGACTGATCTGTGACTGATCATGCACTGACTGACACACGCTGATCATGCACTGATCACGTGGCTGATCATGCACTGATGATCATGGCTGATCATCATGACTGATCACGTGCTGATGATCACTGACTGATCACGTGACTGATCATGCACTGATCACGTGGCTGATCATGCACTGATCACGTGTGCTGATCATGCACTGATCACGACTGGCTGATCATGCACTGATCGTGTGCTGATCATGCACTGATCACGTGGCTGATCATGCACTGATCACGTGGCTGATCATGCACTGATCACGTGGCTGATCATGCACTGATCACGACTGATCATGCACTGATCACGTGGCTGATCATGCACTGATCACGTGGCTGATCATGCACTGATCATCACGTGGCTGATCATGCACTGATCACGTGGCTGATCATGCACTGATCACGTGGCTGATCATGCACTGATCACGTGACTGATCATGCACTGATCACGTGGCTGATCATGCACTGATCACGTGGCTGATCATGCACTGATCACGTGGCTGATCATGCATGCACTGATCACGATCACTGATGATCATGCACTGATCACGTGGCTGATCATGCACTGATCACGTGGCTGATCATGCACTGATCACGTGGCTGATCATACACTGATCACGTGACACTCATGCACTGATCACGCTGGCTGATCATGCACTGATCATGATCATGCGGCTGATCACGCACTGATCATGCTGATGATCACTGATCACGTGCTGATCATGACTGATGATGCACTGATCATGCACTGATCACGTGACTGATCATGCTGATCATGTGACTGATCATGCACTGATCACGTGCTGATCATGCACTGATCACGTGGCTGATCATGCACTGATCACGTGGCTGATCATGCACTGATCACGACTGCTGATCATGCACTGATCACGTGGCTGATCATGCACTGATCACGTGGCTGATCATGCACTGATCACGTGACTGATCATGCACTGATCATGTGGCTGATCATGCACTGATCGTGACTGATCATGCACTGATCACTGACTGATCATGCACTGATCACGTGCTGATCATGCACTGATCACGTGGCTGATCATGCACTGATCACGTGACTGATCATGATCATGCATCACGTGCTGATCATCATGCTGCTGATCATGCACTGATCATGTGGCTATCATGCACCAATCATGTGACTGATCATACACTGATCATGTGACTGATCATGCACTGATCACGTGCCTGATCATGCACTGATCACGTGGCGGATCATGCACTGATCACGTGACTGATCATGCACAGATCCCGTGTCTGATCATGCACACTGATCACGTGCTGCTGATCATGATCATCGTGACTGATCATGCACTGATCATGGCTGATCACTGATCATCACGTGGCTCATCATGCACTGATCATGATCACTGATCATGCACTGATCATCACGTGGCTGATCATGCACTGATCACACTGATGGCTGATCATCACTGACTGATCACACTGATCTGATCATGCACTGATCACGTGGCTGATCATGCACTGATCACGTGACTGATCATGCACTGATCACGTGGCTGATCATGCACTGATCACGTGACTGATCATGCACTGATCACGTGGCTGATCATGCACTGATCACGTGGCTGATCATGCACACTGATCACGTGGCTGATCATGCACTGATCACGCTGCTGATCATGCACTGATCACGCATGGCTGATCATGCACTGATCACGTGCTCTGATGCACTGATCACGTGACTGATCATGCACTGATCACGTGGCTGATCACATGCACTGATCACGTGACTGATCATGCACTGATCATGGCTGATCATCACTGATCATGCACTGCTGATCATGCACTGATCACGATCTGATCATGCACTGATCATCATGCACTGATCACTGATCATGCATCTGATCACTGATGACTGATCTGATCATCATGCACTGATCACGTGGCTGATCATGCACTGATCACGCTGCTGATCATGCACTGATCACGTGGCTGATCATGCACTGATCACGTGGCTGATCATGCACTGATCACGTGACTGATCATGCACTGATCACGTGGCTGATCATGCACTGATCACGTGACTGATCATGCACTGATCACGTGGCTGATCATGCACTGATCACGTGGCTGATCATGCACTGATCATGTGGCTGATCATGCACTGATCTCACGTGACTGATCATGCACTGATCACGTGGCTGATCATGCACTGATCACGTGGCGTGATCTGCATCATGCACTGATCACGTGCTGATCATGCACTGATCGTGGCTGCTGATCATGCACTGATCATCACTGATCATGCACTGATCATGCACTGATCATCACGCACTGATCATGCACTGACTGATCATCTGATCATGCACTGATCATGATCTGATCACGTGCTGATCATGCACTGATCACGTGGCTGATCATGCACTGATCACGTGACTGATCATGCACTGATCACGTGGCTGATCATGCACTGATCACGTGGCTGATCATGCACTGATCACGTGGCTGATCATGCACTGATCACGTGGCTGATCATGCACTGATCACGTGGCTGATCATGCACTGATCACGTGACTGATCATGCACACTGATCTCGTGACTGATGCACTGATCACGTGACTGATCATGCACTGATCACGTGGCTGATCATGCACTGATGATGCACTGCTGATCATGCACTGATCACGTGACTGATCATGCACTGATCACTGATCATGCACTGATCACGCTGATGATCATGCTGATGGCGCTGATCATGCACTGATCACGTGGCTGATCATGCACTGATCACGTGGCTGATCATGCACTGATCACGTGGCTGATCATGCACTGATGTGCGTGATCATGATCATGCACTGATCTGATCATCTGCTGATCATGCACTGATCTGCATCATGCTGATCGTGACTGATCATGCACTGATCACGTGACTGATCATGCACTGATCACACTGACTGATCATGCACTGATCACGTGCACTGATCATGCACTGATCACGTGACTGATCATGCACTGATCACGTGGCTGATCATGCACTGATCACGTGGCTGATCATGCACTGATCACGTGGCTGATCATGCACTGATCACGTGCTGATCATGCACTGATCACGTGACTGATCATGCACACTGATCACGTGGCTGATCATGCACTGATCACGTGGCTGATCATGCACTGATCACGTGGCTGATCATGCACTGATCACGTGTGGCTGATCATGCACTGATCACGTGGCTGATCATGCACTGATCACACTGATCTGATCATGCACTGATCACGTGACTGATCATGCACTGATCACGTGGCTGATCATGCACTGATCACGTGGCTATCATGCACACTGATCACGTGACTGATCATGCACTGATCACGTGACTGATCATGCACTGATCACGTGGCTGATCATGCACTGATCACGTGGCTGATCATGCACTGATCACGTGTGCTGATGCACATGCACTGATCACGTGGCTGATCATGCACTGATCACGTGGCTGATCATGCACTGATCACGTGGCTGATCATGCACTGATCACGTGGCTGATCATGCACACTGATCACGCTGATCTGATCATGCACTGATCACGTGCTGATCATGCACTGATCACGTGCTGATCATGCACTGATCACGTGGCTGATCATGCACTGATCATGACTGCTGATCATGCACTGATCACGTGACTGATCATGCACTGATCACGTGGCTGATCATGCACTGATCATGCGCTGCTGATCATGCACTGATCACGTGACTGATCATGCACTGATCGTGCTGATCATGCACTGATCACGTGACTGATCATGCACTGATCACGTGGCTGATCATGCACTGATCACGTGGCTGATCATGATCACTGATCACGGCTGATCATGCACTCATCACGATCACTGATCACGTGATCATCATCATGCACTGATCGACGTGGCTGATCATGCACTGATCACGTGCTGATCATGCACTGATCACGTGGCTGATCATGCACACTGATCACGCTGGCTGATCTGATGCACTGATCACGTGGCTGATCATGCACTGATCACGTGGCTGATCATGCACTGATCACGTGGCTCATGCACTGATGATCACGTGCTGATCATGCACTGATCACGTGGCTGATCATGCACTGATCACGTGGCTGATCATGCACTGATCACGTGGCTGATCATGCACTGATCACGTGTCTGCTGATCATGCACTGATCACGTGCTGATCATGCACTGATCACGTGGCTGATCACACTGATCACGATCATCATGACTGCTGATCACTGCACTGATCACGTGCTGATCATGCACTGATCACACTGCTGATCATGCACTGATCACGTGACTGATCATGCACTGATCATGTGACTGATCATGCACTGATCACGTGGCTGATCATGCACTGATCACGTGGCTGATCATGCACTGATCACGTGACTGATCATGCATGCATCATCACTGCTGATGGCTGATCATGCACTGATCACGTGGCTGATCATGCACTGATCACTGATGACACTGATCATGCACTGATCATGCTGACTGATCACATGACTGATCATGCACACTGATCACGTGACTGATCATGCACTGATCACGTGGCTGATCATGCACTGATCACGTGGCTGATCATGCACTGATCACGTGGCTGATCATGCACTGATCACGCACTGATCATGCACTGATCGTGTGGCTGATCATGCACTGATCACGTGGCTGATCATGCACTGATCACGTGGCTGATCATGCACTGATCACATGCACTGGCTGATCATGCACTGATGATCACGTGGCTGATCATCATGCACTGATCACGTGGCTGATCATGCACTGATCACGTGCTGATCATGCACTGATCACACTGCTGATCATGCACTGATCACGGCTGCTGATCATGCACTGATCACGTGGCTGATCATGCACTGATCACGTGGCTGATCATGCACTGATCACGTGGCTGATCATGCACTGATCACGTGGCTGATCATGCACTGATCACGTGGCTGATCATGCATGCACTGATCACGGCTGCTGATCATGCACTGATCATCGTGCGCTGCTCATCACTGATGCACTGATCACGCTGGCTGATCATGCACTGATCACTGATCATGATCTGATCATGCACTGATGACATGGCTGATCATCATGCACTGATCACTGGCTGATCATGCACTGATCATGCGTGATCTGATCATGCACTGATCATGTGGCTGATCATGCACTGATCACTGGCTGATCATGCATGATCATGCACTGATCACGTGGCTGATCATGCACTGATCACGTGGCTGATCATGCACTGATCACGTGGCTGATCATGCACTGATGATCACGTGGCTGATCATGCACTGATCACGTGGCTGATCATGATCTGATCATCATGCACTGACTGCTGATCATGCACTGATCACGTGGCTGATCATGCACTGATCACGTGGCTGATCATGCACTGATCACGTGACTGATCATGCACTGATCACGTGGCTGATCATGCACTGATCGTGGCTGATCATGCACTGATCACGTGGCTGATCATCACACACTGATCACGGCTGATCATGCACTGATCACGTGGCTGATCATGCACTGATCACGTGGCTGATCATGCACTGATCACGTGACTGATCATGCACTGATCACGTGCTGATCATGCACTGATCACGTGGCTGATCATGCACTGATCACGTGCTGATGATCATGCACTCATCATCGCTGATGATCATCATGCACTGATGATGGCTGATCATGCTGATCATGCACTGATCATGCATGACTGATCACTGATCATGCACTGATCACGTGACTGATCATGCACTGATCACGTGGCTGATCATGCACTGATCACTGATCACTGCACTGATCATGCACTGATCATGCACTGATCACTGATCATCATGCTGATCACGACTGGCTGATGCTGATCATGCACTGATCACGTGGCTGATCATGCACTGATCACGTGGCTGATCATGCACTGATCACGTGACTGATCATGCACTGATCACGTGGCTGATCATGCACTGATCATGGCTGATCATGCACTGATCACGCTGATCATGCACTGATCACGTGGCTGATCATGCACTGATGATCACGTGACTGATCATGCATCATGCTGTGACTGATCATGCACGCACTGATCGCTGATCTGATCATGCACTCATCGTGGCTGATCATGCACTGATGATCATGCACTGATCTGCACTGATCATGATGCTGATCACTGATCTGATCATGCACTGATCATGCACTGATCACTGATCATGCACTGATCACGTGGCTGATCATGCACTGATCACGTGGCTGATCATGCACTGATCACGTGCTGATCATGCACTGATCACGTGGCTGTCATGCTGATCATGCACTGATCACGTGACTGATCATGCACTGATCACGTGGCTGATCATGCACTGATCACGTGACTGATCATGCACTGATCACGTGGCTGATCATGCACTGATCATCGTGGCTGATCATGCACTGATCACGTGACTGATCATGCACTCACGTCACTGATCATGCACTGATCTGATGCTGATCATGCACTGATCACGTGGCTGATCATGCACTGATCACGTGACTGATCTGACTGATGATCGTGATCTGATCATGCACTGATCACGTGGCTGATCATGCACTGATCATCGTGTGGCTGATCATGCACTGATCACGTGGCTGATCATGCACTGATCACACTGATGGCTGACTGATCATCATCATGCACTGATCTGATCACTGATGCACTGATCATGTGATGATGATCATGCACTGATCATGCACTGATCATGCACTGATGATCACACACTGATCGCATGCTGATCATGCACTGATCACGTGGCTGATCATGCACTGATCACGATCACTGATCATGCACTGATCACGTGACTGATCATGCACTGATCACTGATCACGATGGCTGATCTGCACTGATCACTGACTGATGCACTGATGATGGCTGATCATGCACTGATGATCGTGGCTGATCATGCACTGATCACGTGGCTGATCATGCACTGATCACGTGGCTGATCATGCACTGATCTGATGGCTGATCATGCACTGATCACGTGGCTGATCATGCACTGATCGTGACTGCTGATCATGCACTGATCACGTGGCTGATCATGCACTGATCACGTGGCTGATCATGCACTGATCACGTGGCTGATCATGCACTGATCACGTGGCTGATCATGCACTGATCACGTGCTGATCATGCACTGATCACGTGACTGCTGATCATGCACTGATCACGTGGCTGATCATGCACTGATCACGTGGCTGATCCACTGATCACGTGACTGTGACTGATGCTGCACTGATCTGATGGCTGATCATGCACTGATCGTGTGCTGATCATGCACTGATCACGTGGCTGATCATGCACTGATCACGTCACTGATCATGCACTGATCACGTGACTGATCATGCACTGATCACGTGACTGCTGCACTGATCATGCACTGATCATGCACTGATCACTGATCATGCACTGATCACGTGGCTGATCATGCACTGATCACGTGGCTGATCATGCACTGATCACGTGGACTGATCATGCACTGATCGTGGCTGATCATGCACTGATCACGTGGCTGATCATGCACTGATCACGTGGCTGATCATGCACTGATCACGTGGCTGATCATGCACTGATCACGTGCTGATCATGCACTGATCACGTGGCTGATCATGCACTGATCACGTGACTGATCATGCACTGATCATGCTGATCATGCACATCATGCACTGATCATGATGGCTGATGTGCACTGATCTGATCATGCACTGATCACGTGGCTGATCATGCACTGATCACGTGACTGATCATGCACTGATCACGTGGGCTGATCATGCACTGATCACGTGGCTGATGCACTGATCACGTGACTGATCATGCACTGACTGATGTGGCTGATCATGCTGATCACGTGGCTGATCATGCACTGATCACATGCTGATCATGCACTGATCACGTGGCTGATCATGCACTGATCACGTGACTGATCATGCACTGATGCATGCTGATCATGCACTGATCACGTGGCTGATCATGCACTGATCACGTGACTGATCATGCACTGATCACGTGGCTGATCATGCACTGATCACGTGGCTGATCATGCACTGATCACGTGACTGATCATGCACTGATCACGTGGCTGATCATGCACTGATCACGTGGCTGATCATGCACTGATCACGTGGCTGATCATGCACTGATCATCGTGCTGCTGATCATGCACTGATGCGTGACTGATCATGCACTGATCACTGACTGATCATGCACTGATCACGTGCTGATCATGCACTGATCTGCTGATCATGCACTGATCACGTGACTGATCATGCACTGATCACGTGGCTGATCATGCACTGATCACGTGGCTGATCATGCACTGATCACGTGACTGATCATGCACTGATCGTGTGGCTGATCATGCACTGATCATCGCTGCTGATCATGCATCACTGATCACGTGACTGATCATGCACTGATCACGTGCTGATCATGCACTGATCACGTGATGCTGATCATGCACTGATCACTGATCACGTGCTGATGATCATGATCACTGATCACGTGGCTGATCATGCACTGATCACTGGCTGATCATGCACTGATCACGTGACTGATCATGCACTGATCACGTGGCTGATCATGCACTGATCACGTGGCTGATCATGCACTGATCACGTGACTGATCATGCACTGATCATGCATGCACTGACTGATCATGCACTGATCACGTGGCTGATCATGCACTGATCATGTGGCTGATCATGCACTGATGATCTGATCATGCACTGATCACGTGGCTGATCATGCACTGATCACGTGGCTGATCATGCACTGATCACGTGACTGATCATCATGCTGATCATCACGTGGCTGATCATGCACTGATCACGTGGCTGATCATGCACTGATCACGTGACTGATCATGCACTGATCACGTGGCTGATCATGCACTGATGATCGTGTGATGATCATGCACTGATCACGTGGCTGATCACTGATGATCATCACTGACACTGATCATGCATGCTGATGATCATGATGACGTGACTGATCATGCACTGATCACGTGGCTGATCATGCACTGATCACGTGGCTGATCATGCACTGATCACGTGCTGATCATGCACTGATCGTGGCTGATCATGCACTGATCACGTGGCTGATCATGCACTGATCACGTGGCTGATCATGCACTGATCACGTGGCTGATCATGCACTGATCACACTGCTGATCATGCACTGATCACGTGGCTGATCATGCACTGATCACGACTGCTGATCATGCACTGATCACGTGCTGCTGATCATGCACTGATCACGTGGCTGATCATGCACTGATCACGTGGCTGATCATGCACTGATCACGTGATCTGATCATGCACTGATCATGCTGCTGATCACTGATCACATGGCTGATCATGCACTGATCATGGCTGATCATGCACTGATCACGTGGCTGATCATGCACTGATCACGTGGCTGATGATACACTGATCATCACGCTGCTGATCATGCACTGATCGATGGCTGACTGATCATGCACACTGATCATGCACTGATCTGATCATGCACTGATCACGTCACTGATCATGCACTGATCACGTGACTGATCATGCACTGATCACGTGGCTGATCATGCACTGATCACGTGGCTGATCATGCACTGATCACGTGCTGATCATGCACTGATCACGTGGCTGATCATGCACTGATCACGTGACTGATCATGCACTGATCACGTGCTGATCATGCACTGATCACGTGGCTGATCATGCACTGATCACGTGGCTCATCATGCACTGATCACGTGACTGATCATGCACTGATCACTGATCACGTGGCTGATCATGCACTGATCACGTGGCTGATCATGCACTGATCACGTGGCTGATCATGCACTGATCACGTGACTGATCATGCACTGATCACGTGGCTGATCATGCACTGATCACGTGGCTGATCATGCACTGATCACGTGGCTGATCATGCACTGATCACTGGCTGATCATGCACACTGATCACGTGGCTGATCATGCTGATGATCACGTGGCTGATCATGCACTGATCACGTGTGCTGATCATGCACTGATCATGCTGATCTGATGCACTCACTGATCATCGCTGACTGATCATCTGCACTGATCATGCACTGATCATGCACTGATCATGCTGATCTGATCATGCACTGATCACGTGGCTGATCATGCACTGATCACGTGGCTGATCATGCACTGATCACGTGGCTGATCATGCACTGATCACGTGGCTGATCATGCACTGATCACGTGGCTGATCATGCACTGATCACGTGGCTGATCATGCACTGATCACGTGGCTGATCATGCACTGATCACGTGGCTGATGATCATGCACTGATCACGTGGCTGATCATGCACTGATCACGTGGCTGATCATGCACTGATCACGTGACTGATCATGCACTGATCACTGATCATGCTGATCACGTGGCTGATCATGCACTGATCATGCACTGATCATGCACTGATCACGTGACTGATCATGCACTGATCACGTGGCTGATCATGCACTGATCACGTGGCTGATCATGCACTGATCACGTGACTCATCATGCACTGATCACGTGTCTGATCATGCACTGATCACGTGACTGGTCATGCACTGATCACGTGCCTGATCATGCACTGATCACGTGGCTGATCATGAACTGATCACGTGACTGGTCATGCACTGATCACGTGTCTGATCATGCACTGATCACGAGCCTGATCATACACTGATCACGTGCTGATGATCATGCACTGATCACGTGACTGATCATGCACTGATCGTGTGACTGATCATGCACTGATCACGTGGCTGATCATGCACTGATCACGTGGCTGATCATGCACTGATCACGTGGCTGATCATGCACTGATCGTGTGGCTGATCATACACTGATCACGTGACTGATCATGCACTGATCACGTGGCTGGTCATGCACTGATCACGTGTCTGATCATGCACTGATCACGTGACTGGTCATGCACTGATCACGTGGCTGATCATACACTGATCACGTGACTGCACATGCACTGATCACGTGGCTGATCATGCACTGATCACGTGGCTGATCATGCACTGATCACTGATCATGCACTGACGTGGCTATCATGCACTGATGATCACGTGACTGATCATGCACTGATCACGTGGCTGATCATGCACTGATCACGTGGCTGATCATGCACTGATCACATGGCTGATCATGCACTGATCACGTGGCTGATCATGCACTGATCACGTGGCTGATCATGCACTGATCACGTGGCTGATCATGCACTGATCACGTGGCTGATGATCATGCACTGATCACGTGGCTGATCATGCACTGATCACGTGGCTGATCATGCACTGATCACGTGACTGATCATGCACTGATCACGTGCTGCTGATCATGCACTGATCACGCTGACTGATCATGCTGATCATGCTGACTGATCGTGACTGATCATGCACTGATCACGTGACTGATCATGCACTGATCACGTGGCTGATCATGCACTCACGTGGCTGATCATGCACTGATCACGTGGCTGATCATGCACTGATCACGTGGCTGATCATGCACTGATCACGCTGCTGATCATGCACTGATCACTGATGGCTGATCATGCACTGATCATCACTGTGGCTGATCATGCACTGATGATCACGGCTGATCATGCACTGATCACTGTGATCTGATCATGCACTGATCATCACGACTGGCTGATCATGCACTGATCGTGACTGATCATGCACTGATCACGTGGCTGATCATGCACTGATCACGTGTGCTGATCATGCACTGATCACGTGGCTGATCATGCACTGATCACGTGGCTGATCATGCACTGATCACGTGGCTGATCATGCACTGATCACGTGGCTGATCATGCACTGATCACGTGGCTGATCATGCACTGATCACGTGGCTGATCATGCACTGATCACGTGGCTGATCATGCACTGATCACGTGGCTGATCATGCACTGATCGTGACTGATCTGATCTGATCACTGATCACTGACATGCTGATCTGATCATGCACTGATCATCTGATGCGTGACTGATCGTGACTGATCATGCACTGATCACGTGACTGATCATGCACTGATCACTGATCTGATCATGCACTGATCACGTGGCTGATCATGCACTGATCACGTGCACTGATCATGCACTGATCACGTGGCTGATCATGCACTGATCACGTGTGCTGATCATCATGCACTGATCATGGCTGCGTCATGCTGATCATGCACTGATCTGATCATGGCTGATCATGCACTGATCACGTGACTGATCATGCACTGATCACGTGGCTGATGCATGCACTGATCACGTGACTGATCATGCACTGACTGATCACTGCACTGATCACTGCATCTGATCACGTGGCTGATCATGCACTGACTGATCGTGGCTGATCATGCACTGATCACGTGGCTGATCATCATGCACTGATCATGCTGATCTGATCTGATCATGCTGATGATCATCTGCTGATCATGCACTGATCACGTGATCTGATCATCATGCATCATGATCACGTGCTGCTGATCATGCACTGATCACATGCTGATGATCATGCACTGATCACGTGCTGATCATGCACTGATCACGTGGCTGATCATGCACTGATCACACGTGACTGATCATGCACTGATCACGTGGCTGATCATGCACTGATCACGTGGCTGATCATGCACTGATCACGTGACTGATCATGCACTGATCACGTGACTGATCATGCACTGATCACGTGGCTGATCATGCACTGATCACGTGGCTGATCATGCACTGATCACGTGCTGCTGATCATGCACTGATCACGTGACTGATCATGCACTGATCACGTGCTGATCATGCACTGATCACGTGGCTGGCTGATCATGCACTGATCACGTGGCTGATCATGCACTGATCACGTGGCTGATCATGCACTGATCATCGTGGCTGATCATGCACTGATCACGTGGCTGATCATGCACTGATCGTGTGCTGATCATGCACTGATCACGTGGCTGATCATGCACTGATCACATGTGACTGATGCACTGATCACGTGACTGATCATGCACTGATCACGTGGCTGATGCACTGATCATGCACTGATCACGTGGCTGATCATGCACTGATCACGATCTGATCATGCACTGATCACGTGGCTGATCATGCACTGATCACGTGGCTGATCATGCACTGATCACGTGGCTGATCATGCACTGATCACGTGACTGATCATGCACTGATCACGTGGCTGATCATCACTGATCACGTGGCTGATCATGCACTGATCACGTGACTGATCATGCACTGATCACGTGGCTGATCATGCACTGATGATCACTCATGCTGATCATGCACTGATCACGTGGCTGATCATGCACTGATCATGTGGCTGATCATGCACTGATCATGCACTGATCACATCTGCTGATCATGCACTGATCACGTGGCTGATCATGCACTGATCACGTGGCTGATCATGCACTGATCACGTGGCTGATCATGCACTGATCACGTGGCTGATCATGCACTGATCACGTGGCTGATCATGCACTGATCACGTGGCTGATCATGCACTGACTGATCACGTGGCTGATCATGCACTGATCACGTGGCTGATCATGCACTGATCACGTGGCTGATCATGCACACTGATCACGTGACTGATCATGCACTGATCACGTGGCTGATCATGCACTGATCACGTGGCTGATCATGCACTGATCACGTGGCTGATCATGCACTGATCACGTGGCTGATCATGCACTGATCACGTGGCTGATCATGCACTGATCACGTGGCTGATCATGCACTGATCACGTGGCTGATCATGCACTGATCACGTGGCTGATCATACACTGATCACGTGACTGATGCATGCACTGATCGTGGCTGATCATGCACTGATCACGCTGCTGATCATGCACTGATCACGTGGCTGATCATGCACTGATCACGTGCTGATCATGCACTGATCACGTGGCTGATCTGATCATGCACTGATCACGTGGCTGATCATGCACTGATCACGTGCTGATCATGCACTGATCACGTGATCACTGATCATGCACTGATCACGTGGCTGATCATGCACTGATGATCACTGATCATGCACTGATCATGCACTGATCACGTGCTGATCTGATCATGCACTGATCACGTGACTGATCATGCTGATCTGTCATGACTGATCATGCACTGATCACTGATCTGATCATGCACTGATCACGTGGCTGATCATGCACTGATCACGTGACTGATCATGCACTGATCACGTGGCTGATCATGCACTGATCACGTGCTGATCATGCACTGATCACGTGATCTGATCATGCACTGATCACATGATCATGCACTGATCATGCACTGATCACATGGCTGATCATGCACTGATCACGTGACTGCTGATCATGCACTGATCACGTGGCTGATCATGCACTGATCACGTGACTGATCATGCACTGATCACGTGGCTCTCATCATGCATCATGCACTGATCACGTGGCTGATCATGCACTGATCATGCACTGACTGATCATGCACTGATCACGTGGCTGATCATCACTGATCACGTGGCTGATGATCATGCACTGATCACGTGGCTGATCATGCACTGATCATGGCTGACTGCTGATCATGCACTGATCACGTGGCTGATCATGCACTGATCACGTGACTGATCATGCACTGATCACGTGGCTGATCATGCACTGATCACGTGGCTGATCATGCACTGATCACGTGGCTGATCATGCACTGATCACGTGACTGATCATGCACTGATCACGTGGCTGATCATGCACTGATCACGTGGCTGATCATGCACTGATCACGTGCTGATCATGCTGATCACGTGGCTGATCATGCACTGATCACGTGGCTGATCATGCACTGATCACGTGACTGATCATGCATGCACTGATCACGATGGCTGATCATGCACTGATCACGTGGCTGATCATGCACTGATCACGTGGCTGATCATGCACTGATCACGTGGCTGATCATCACACACTGATCACGTGATCTGATCATGCACTGATCACGTGGCTCATCATGCACTGATCATGCACTGATCATGCACTGATCACGTGCTGATCATGCACTGATCACGTGGCTGATCATGCACTGATCACGTGGCTGATCATGCACTGATCACGTGGCTGATCATGCACTGATCACGTGACTGATCATGCACTGATCACGTGGCTGATCATGCACTGATCACGTGGCTGATCATGCACTGATCACGTGACTGATCATGCACTGATCACGTGGCTGATCATGCACTGATCACGTGACTGATCATGCACTGATCACGTGGCTGATCATGCACTGATCACGTGGCTGATCATGCACTGATCACGTGGCTGATCATGCACTGATCACGCTGCTGATCATGCACTGATCACGTGCTGATCATGCACTGATCACGTGACTGATCATGCACTGATCACGTGACTGATCATGCACTGATCACGCGCTGATCTGATCATCATCATGCTGATCACACTGATCACGTGCTGATCATGCACTGATCACGTGGCTGATCATGCACTGATCACGTGCTGCTGATCATGCACTGATCACGTGACTGATCATGCACTGATCACACTGATCATGCACTGATCACTGATCGTGACTGATGATCATGCACTGATCACGTGGCTGATCATGCACTGATCACGTGGCTGATCATGCACTGATCACGCTGACTGATCATGCACTGATCACGTGATGATCATGCACTGATCACGTGCTGATCATGCACTGATCACGTGACTGATCACTGATGATCATGCACTGATCATGTGACTGATCACATGGCTGACTCATGCACTGATCACGTGCTGATGATGCACTGATCACGTGGCTGATCATGCACTGATCACGTGGCTGATCATGCACTGATCACGTGACTGATCATGCACTGATCACGTGGCTGATCATGCACTGATCACGTGGCTGATCATGCACTGATCACGTGGCTGATCATGCACTGATCACGTGGCTGATCATGCACTGATCACGTGGCTGATCATGCACTGATCACGTGGCTGATCATGCACTGATCACGTGGCTGATCATGCACTGATCACGTGGCTGATCATGCACTGATCACGTGGCTGATCATGCACACTGATCGTGTGCTGATCATGCACTGATCACGTGCTGATCATGCACTGATCTCGATCACTGCTGATCATGCACTGATCACATGCTGATCATGCACTGATCACGTGGCTGATCATGCACTGATCACGTGGCTGATCATGCACTGATCACGTGGCTGATGCACTGATCACGTGGCTGATCATGCACTGATCACGTGACTGATCATGCACTGATCACTGTCACTGCTGATCATGCACTGATCACGTGCTGATCATGCACTGATCACTGATGCTGATCATGCACTGATCACGTGGCTGATCATGCACTGATCACGATGATCATGCACTGATCACGTGGCTGATCATGCACTGATCACGTGACTGATCATGCACTGATCACGTGCTGATCATGCACTGATCACGTGGCTGATCATGCACTGATCACGTGGCTGATCATGCACTGATCACGTGACTGATCATGCACTGATCACTGACTGATGCTGATCATGCACTGATCACGTGGCTGATCGCACACTGATCACGTGCTGATCATGCACTGATCACATGCACTGATCATGCACTGATCACGTGGCTGATCATGCACTGATCACGTGACTGATCATGCACTGATCACGTGGCTGATCATGCACTGATCATGCACTGCTGATCGCACACTGATCACGTGACTGATCATGCACTGATCACTGATCATCATGCACTGATCACGTGGCTGATCATGCACTGATCACGTGGCTGATCATGCACTGATCACGTGGCTGATCATGCACTGATCACGTGGCTGATCATGCACTGATCACGTGGCTGATCATGCACTGATCACGTGGCTGATCATGCACTGATCACGTGGCTGATCGCACACTGATCACGTGACTGATCATGCACTGATCACGTGGCTGATCATGCACTGATCACGTGGCTGATCATGCACTGATCACGTGGCTGATCATGCACTGATCACGTGGCTGATCATGCACTGATCACGTGGCTGATCATGCACTGATCACGTGGCTGATCATGCACTGATCACGTGACTGATCATGCACTGATCACGTGGCTGATCATGCACTGATCACGTGGCTGATCATGCACTGATCACGTGGCTGATCATGCACTGATCACGTGCTGATCATGCACTGATCACGCACTGATCACACTCACTGCTGATCATGCACTGATCACGTGGCTGATCATGCACTGATCATGTGGCTGATCATGCACTGATCACGTGGCTGATCATGCACTGATCACGTGGCTGACTGATCATGCACTGATGATGCATGGCTGATCATGCACTGATCACGTGGCTGATCATGCACTGATCACGTGTGGCTGATCATGCACTGATCACGTGGCTGATCATGCACTGATCACGTGGCTGATCATGCACTGATCACGTGGCTGATCATGCACTGATCACGTGGCTGATCATGCACTGATGATGCTGTGCTGATCATGCACTGATCACGTGCTGATCATGCACTGATCACGTGACTGATCATCATGCACTGATCACGTGACTGATCATGCACTGATCACTGCTGATCATGCACTGATCACGTGGCTGCTGATGCACTGATCACGTGGCTGATCATGCACTGATCATGCACTGATCATGTGATCACTGATCATGCACTGTGCTGATCATGCACTGATCACTGATGCTGATGCATGTGGCTGATCATGCACTGATCACGTGACTGATCATGCACTGATCACGTGGCTGATCATGCACTGATCACGTGTGCTGATCATGATCATGATCATGCACTGATCATGCACTGATCACGCTGATGATCATGCACTGATGCGTGGCTGATCATGCACTGATCACGTGACTGATCATGCACTGATCACGTGGCTGATCACACACTGATCACTGCTGATCACACACTGATCATCGCTGCACTGATCATGCGCACTGATCATCGCACTGATCTGATCATGCACTGATCACGTGGCTGATCATCATGCACTGATCACGTGGCTGATCATGCACTGATCACGTGGCTGATCATCATGCACTGATCGTGGCTGATCATGCACTGATCACGTGATCTGATCATGCACTGATCACGTGGCTGATCATGCACTGATCACGTGGCTGATGATCATGCACTGATCACGTGACTGATCATGCACTGATCATGCACTGATCATGCACTGATCATCACGTGACTGATCATGCACTGATCACGTGGCTGATCATGCACTGATCATGCTGATCATGACTGATCAATGCTGACGTGTGCTGATCATGCACTGATCATGGCTGATCATGATCACTGATCACGTGACTGATCATGCACTGATCACGTGACTGATCATGCACTGATCACGTGGCTGATCATGCACTGATCACGTGGCTGATCATGCACTGATCGTGTGCTGATCATGCACTGATCACGTGGCTGATCATGCACTGATCACGTGGCTGATCATGCACTGATCACGTGGCTGATCATGCACTGATCACGTGGCTGATCATGCACTGATCGTGACTGATCATGCACTGATCACGTGGCTGATCATTCACTGATCACTTGGCTGATCATGCACTGATCACGTGGCTGATCATGCACTGATTACGTGGCTATCATGCACTGATCACGTGCTGATCATGCACTGATCACGTGGCTGATCATGCACTGATCACGTGCTGATCATACACTGATCACGTGGCTGATCATGCACTGATCACGTTGCTTATCATGCACTGATCAGGTGGCTGATCATGCACTGATCACGTGGCTGATCATGCACTGATCACGTGGCTGATCATGCACTGATCACGTGGCTGATCATGCACTGATCACGTGGCTGATCATGCACTGATCACGTGGCTGATCATGCACACACTGATCACGTGGCTGATCATGCACACTGACGTGGCTGATCTGATCATGCACTGATCACGTGGCTGATCATGCACTGATCACGTGGCTGATCATGCACTGATCACGTGACTGATCATGCACTGATCACGTGGCTGATCATGCACTGATCACGTGGCTGATCATGCACTGATCACGTGGCTGATCATGCACTGATCACGTGGCTGATCATGCACTGATCACGTGGCTGATCATGCACTGATCACGTGGCTGATCATGCACTGATCACGTGGCTGATCATGCACTGATCACGTGGCTGATCATGCACTGATCACGTGGCTGATCATGCACTGATGCACTGATCACATGACTGATCATGCTGACTGATCTGCTGCTGATCATGCACTGATCACGTGGCTGATCATGCACTGATCACGTGGCTGATCATGCACTGATCACGTGACTGATCATGCACTGATCACGTGGATGATCATGCACTGATCGTGGCTGATCATGCACTGATCACTGACGTGCTGATCATGCACTGATCACGTGGCTGATCATGCACTGATCATCACGTGCTGATCATGCACTGATCACGTGGCTGATCATGCACTGATCACATGTGGCTGATCATGCACTGATCACGTGGCTGATCATGCACATGCACTGATCACGTGACTGATCATGCTGATCACGTGCTGATCATGCACTGATCACGTGGCTGATCATGCACTGATCACGTGGCTGATCATGCACTGATCACGTGGCTGATCATGCACTGATCACGTGGCTGATCATGCACTGATCACTGATCATGCTGATCATGCTGATCATGCACTGATCACGTGGCTGATCATGCACTGATGATGTGGCTGATCATGCACTGATCACGTGACTGATCATGCACTGATCACGTGGCTGATCATGCACTGATCACGTGGCTGATCATGCACTGATCACGTGGCTGATCATGCACTGATCGTGTGCTGATCATGCACTGATCACGGATGATCATGCACTGATCACGTGGCTGATCATACACTGATCACGTGACTGATCATGCACTGATCACGTGGCTGATCATGCACTGATCATCACGTGGCTGATCATGCACTGATCACGTGGCTGATCATGCACTGATCACGTTGCTGATCATGCACTGATCACGTGGCTGATCATGCACTGATCACGTGGCTGATCATGCACTGATCACGTGACTGATCATGCACTGATCGTGTGCTGACTGATCATGCACTGATCTGATGGCTGATCATGCACTGATCACGTGGCTGATCATGCACTGATCACGTGGCTGATCATGCACTGATGTGGCTGATCATGCACTGATGCTGATCATGCACTGATCACGTGGCTGATCATGCACTGATCACGTGGCTGATCATGCACTGATCACGTGGCTGATCATGCACTGATCACGTGGCTGATCATGCACTGATCACGTGGCTGATCATGCACTGATCACGTGGCTGATCATGCACTGATCACGTGGCTGATCATGCACTGATCACGTGGCTGCTGATCATGCACTGATCACGACTGCTGATCATGCACTGATCACGTGGCTGATCATGCACTGATCATGTGGCTGATCATGCACTGATCACATGCACTGATGCACTGATCACATACATCACATGTGACTGATCATGCTGACTGATCATGCGTGACTGATCATGGCTGATCATGCACTGATCGTGCACTGATCATGCACTGATCACGTGGCTGATCATGCACTGATCACGTGGCTGATCATGCACTGATCACGTGGCTGATCATGCATCTGATCATGGCTGATCATGCACTGATCACGTGGCTGATCATGCACTGATCACGTGCTGATCATGCACTGATCACGTGGCTGATCATGCACTGATCATGCTGATCATGCACTGATCACGTGGCTGATCATGCACTGATCACGTGGCTGATCATGCACTGATCACGTGGCTGATCATGCACTGATCACGTGGCTGATCATGCACTGATCACGTGGCTGATCATGCACTGATCATGGCTGATCATGCACTGATCACGTGACTGATCATGATCACTGATCACACTGACTGATCATGCACTGATCACGTGGCTGATCATGCACTGATCACGTGGCTGATCATGCACTGATCACGTGACTGATCATGCACTGATCATGTGGCTGATCATGCACTGATCACTGACTGATCATGCACTGATCACGTGGCTGCTGATCATGCACATCACGTGGCTGATCATGCACTGGCTGATCTGATCATGCACTGATCACGTGGCTGATCATGCACTGATCGTGGCTGATCATGCACTGATCACGTGACTGATCATGCACTGATCACGTGGCTGATCATGCACTGATCACGTGGCTGATCATGCACTGATCACGTGGCTGATCATGCACTGATCACGTGACTGATCATGCACTGATCACGTGCTCATCACTGACTGATCACGTGACTGATCGCACTGATCACGTGACTGATCATGCACTGATCACTGATCACGTGACTGATCATGCACTGATCACGTGGCTGATCATGCACTGATCACGTGGCTGATCATGCACTGATCACGTGGCTGATCATGCACTGATCACGTGGCTGATCATGCACTGATCACGTGCTGATCATGCACTGATCACGTGGCTGATCATGCACTGATCACGTGGCTGATCATGCACTGATCACGTGACTGATCATGCACTGATCACGTGGCTGATCATGCACTGATCACGTGGCTGATCATGCACTGATCACGTGGCTGATCATGCACTGATCACGTGGCTGATCATCATGCACTGATCACGTGCTGCTGATCATGCACACTGATCACGTGACTGATGATCATGCACTGATCACGTGGCTGATCATGCACTGATCACGTGGCTGATCATGCACTGATCACGTGGCTGGCTGATCATGCACTGATCGTGGCTGATCATGCACTGATCACGCACTGACTGCTGATCACACACTGATCACGTGGCTGATCATGCACTGATCACGTGACTGATCATGCACTGATCACGTGGCTGATCATGCACTGATCACGTGGCTGATCATGCACTGATCACGTGGCTGATCATGCACTGAACACGTGGCTGATCATACACTGATCACGTGACTGCACATGCACTGATTACGTGGCTGATCATACAGTGATCACGTTGCTGATCATGCACTGATCACGTGGCTGATCATGCACTGATCACGTGGCTGAGCATACACTGATCACGTGGCTGATCATGCACTAATCACGTTGCGGATCATGCACTGATCACATGGCTGATCATGCACTGATCACGTGGCTGATCATGCACTGATCACGTGACTGATCATGCACTGATCACGTGTGGCTGATCATGCACTGATCACGTGGCACTGATCATGCACTGATCACGTGGCTGATCATGCACACTGATCACGTGACTGATCATGCACTGCGTGACTGATCATGTGATCACGTGATCATGCACTGATCACGCTGACTGATCATGCACTGATCACGTGACTGATCGCACTGACTGATCATCGTGGCTGATCATGCACTGATCATCACGTGGCTGATCATGCACTGATCACGTGGCTGATCATGCACTGATCACGTGGCTGATCATGCACTGATCACGTGACTGATCATGCACTGATCACGTGGCTGATCATGCACTGATCACGTGGCTGATCATACACTGATCACGTGGCTGATCATGCACTAATCATGTTTTGGATCCTGCACTGATCACATGGCTGATCATGCACTGATCACGTGGCTGATCATGCGCTGATAACCTGGCTATCATACACTGATCACGTGACTGATCATGCACTGATCACGACTGGCTGATCATGCACTGATCACGTGGCTGATCATGCACTGATCACGTGGCTGATGATCATGCACTGATCTGATCATGCACTGATGATCTGATGCACTGATCACGTGACTGATCATGCACTGATCACGTGGCTGATCATCACACTGATCACGTGACTGATCATGCACTGATCACACTGATCATGCTGATCATGCACTGATCACTGATCACGTGGCTGATCATGCACTGATCACGTGGCTGATCATGCACTGATCACGTGGCTGATCATGCACTGATCACGTGGCTGATCATGCACTGATCACGTGGCTGATCATGCACTGATCACGTGGCTGATCATGCACTGATCACGTGGCTGATCATGCACTGATCATCGCTGGCTGATCACTGATCACGTGACTGATCATGCACTGATCATGATGATCATGCACTGATCACGTGGCTGATCATGCACTGATCACGTGGCTGATCATGCACTGATCACGTGACTGATCATGCACTGATCACGTGGCTGATCATGCACTGATCATCGTGGCTGATCATGCACTGATCGTCACGTGCACTGATCATGCACTGATCACGTGGCTGACATGCACTGATCATCGCACTGATCACTCATGCACTGATCATGCACTGATCACGTGGCTGATCATGCACTGATCACGTGCTGATCATGCACTGATCACGTGATCTGATCATGCACTGATCACTGGCTGATCATGCACTGATCACGTGACTGATCATGCACTGATCACGTGGCTGATCATGCACTGATCGTGATGCTGATCATGCACTGATCATGGCTGATCATGCACTGATCACGTGGCTGATCATGCACTGATCACGTGGCTGATCATGCACTGATCACGTGGCTGATCATGCACTGATCACGTGGCTGATCATGCACTGATCACGTGGCTGATCATGCACTGATCATGCACTGATGATCGTGGCTGATCATGCACTGATCACGTGACTGATCATGCACTGATCGTGGCTGATCATGCACTGATCACGTGACTGATCATGCATGATGATCTGCTGATCATGCACTGATCACGTGGCTGATCATGCACTGATCACGTGGCTGATCATGCACTGATCACGTGGCTGATGATCATGCACTGATCATGTGGCTGATCATGCACTGATCGTGACTGATCATGCGTGGCACATGCACACACTGGCACGATCACGTGACTGATCATGCACTGATCACGTGGCTGATCATGCACTGATCACTGACTGATCATGCACTGATCACACACTGCTGATCATGCATCATGCACTGATCACGCTGCTGATCATGCACTGATCGTGGCTGATCATGCACTGATCACGTGGCTGATCATGCACACTGATCACGCATGGCTGACTGATCATGCACTGAGTTTGTGGCTGATCATGATCACACTGATCACGTGGCTGATCATGCACTGATCACGTGCTGATCATGCACTGATCTGATGCGTGATCATGCTGATCATGCACTGATCATGCACTGATGGCTGATCATGCACTGATCACGTGGCTGATCATGCACTGATCACGTGGCTGATCATCATGCACTGATCACGTGACTGATCATGCACTGATCACGTGACTGATCATGCACTGATCACGTGGCTGATCATGCACTGATCACGTGACTGATCATGCACTGATCACGTGGCTGATCATGCACTGATCACGTGGCTGATCATACACTGATCACATGACTGTGCATGCACTGATCACGTGGCTGATCATGCACTGATCATGTGGCTGATCATGCACTGATGACGTGGCTGATCATGCACTGATCACGAAGCTGATCATACACTGATCACGTGACTGCATGCACTGATCGCCTGGCTTATCATGCACTGATCACGTGGCTGATCATGCACTGATCACGTGCTGATCATGCACTGATCATGCACTGATCACGTGACTGATCATGCACTGCACTGATCACGTGGCTGATCATGCACTGATCACGTGGCTGATCATGCACTGATCACGTGGCTGATCATGCACTGATCACGTGGCTGATCATGCACTGATCACGTGGCTGATCATGCACTGATCACGTGCTGATCATGCACTGATCACGTGGCTGATCATGCACTGATCACGTGGCTGATCATGCACTGATCACGTGCTGATCATGCACTGATCACGTGGCTGATCATACACTGATCACGTGACTGATCATGCACTGATCACGTGGCTGATCATGCACTGATCACGTGGCTGATCATGCACTGATCACGTGGCTGATCATGCACTGATCACGTGGCTGATCATGCACACTGATCACGTGGCTGATCATGCACTGCACTGATCACGTGGCTGATCATGCACTGATCACGTGGCTGATCATGCACTGATCACACTGGCTGATCATGCACTGATCACGTGACTGATCATGCACTGATCACGTGGCTGATCATGCACTGATCACGTGGCTGATCATGCACTGATCACGTGGCTGATCATGCACTGATCACGTGACTGATCATGCACTGATCACGTGGCTGATCATGCACTGATCACGTGGCTGATCATGCACTGATCACGTGACTGATGATCATGCACTGATCACGTGGCTGATCATGCACTGATCACGTGACTGATCATGCACTGATCGTGGCTGATCATGCACTGATCACGTGGCTGATCATGCACTGATCACGTGGCTGATCATGCACTGATCACGTGACTGATCATGCACTGATCACGTGGCTGATCATGCACTGATCACGTGGCTGATCATGCACTGATCACGTGGCTGATCATGCACTGATCACGTGGCTGATCATGCACTGATCACGTGGACTGATCATGCACTGATCACGTGGCTGATCATGCACTGATCACGTGGCTGATCATGCACTGATCACGTGGCTGATCATGCACTGATCACGTGGCTGATCATGCACTGATCACGTGGCTGATCATGCACTGATCACGTGGCTGATCATGCACTGATCACGTGGCTGATCATGCACTGATCACGTGGCTGATCATGCACTGATCACGTGGCTGATCATGCACTGATCACGTGGCTGATCATGCACTGATCACGTGACTGATCATGCACTGATGCGCGTGCTGATCATGCACTGGCTGATCATGCATGCACTGATCACGTGGCTGATCATGCACTGATCACGTGGCTGATCATGCACTGATCACGTGGCTGATCATGCACTGATCACGTGGCTGATCATGCACTGATCACGTGGCTGATCATGCACTGATCACGTGGCTGATCATGCACTGATCACGTGGCTGATCATGCACTGATCACGTGACTGATCATGCACTGATCACGTGGCTGATCATGCACTGATGATCGCGTGGCTGATCATGCACTGATCACGTGGCTGATCATGCACTGATCACGTGGCTGATCATGCACTGATCACGTGACTGATGGATCACTGGCTGATCATGCACTGATCACGTGGATCTGATCATGCTGATGATCTGATCATGTGGCTGATCATGCACTGATCACGTGACTGATCATGCACTGATCATGATGCTGATGATCATGCACTGATCACGTGGCTGATCATGCACTGATCACGTGGCTGATCATGCACTGATCACGTGGCTGATCATGCACTGATCACGTGGCTGATCATGCACACTGATCACGTGGCTGATCATGCACTGATCACGTGGCTGATCATGCACTGATCACACTGATGATCATGCATGATCATGTGACTGATCATGCTGATCATGTGACTGATCTGACTGATCACGTGGCTGATCATGCACTGATCATGATCTGATCATGCACTGATCACGTGGCTGATCATGCACTGATCACGTGGCTGATCATGCACTGATCACGTGGCTGATCATGCACTGATCACGCACTGATCATGATCACTGATCATGGCTGATCGCTGATCACCTGGCTGATCATGCACTGATCACGTGGCTGATCATGCACTGATCACGTGGCTGATCATGCACTGATCACTGATCATGACTGATCATGCACTGATCATGCACTGATCACTGCACTCACCTGATCATGACTGATGCACACTGATCATGCTGATGTGCTGATCATGCACTGATCACGTGGCTGATCATGCACTGATCACGTGACTGATCATGCACACTGATCACGTGCTGATCATGCACTGATCACGTGGCTGATCATGCACTGATCACGTGGCTGATCATGCACTGATCACGTGACTGATCATCACTGATCACTGATCTAATGATCATGCACTGATCATGGCTGATCATGCACTGATCACGTGGCTGATCATGCACTGATCACGTGGCTGATCATGCACTGATCACGTGGCTGATCATGCACTGATCACGTGGCTGATCATGCACTGATCACGTGGCTGATCATGCACTGATCACGTGGCTGATCATGCACTGATCACGTGACTGCTGATCATGCACTGATCACGTGGCTGATCATGCACTGATCACGTCACGCTGATCATGCACTGATCACGTGGCTGATCATGCACTGATCACGTGGCTGATCATGCACTGATCACGTGACTGATCATGCACTGATCACGTGGCTGATCATGCACTGATCACGCACTGATCATGCACTGATCACGTGGCTGATCATGCACTGATCACGTGACTGATGCACTGATCATGATCACACACTGATCGATGGCTGATCATGCACTGATCACGTGGCTGATCATGCACTGATCACGTGACTGATCATGCACTGATCACGTGGCTGATCATGCACTGATCACGTGGCTGATCATGCACTGATCACGTGGCTGATCATGCACTGATCACGTGACTGATCATGCACTGATCACGTGGCTGATCATGCACTGATCACGTGGCTGATCATGCACTGATCACGTGGCTGATCATGCACTGATCACGTGGCTGATCATGCACTGATCGTGACTGATCATGCACTGATCATGCTGATCATGCATGATCGTGGCTGATCATGCACTGATCACGTGGCTGATCATGCACTGATCACGTGGCTGATCATGCACTGATCACGTGGCTGATCATGCACTGATCACGTGGCTGATCATGCACTGATCACGTGGCTGATCATGCACTGATCACGTGGCTGATCATGCACTGATCACGTGGCTGATCATGCACTGATCACGTGGCTGATCATGCACTGATGATGATCACACTGATCGCTGATCTGATCATACACTGATCACGTGACTGATCATGCACTGATCACGTGCTGATCATGCACTGATCACGTGGCTGATCATGCACTGATCACGTGGCTGATCATGCACTGATCACACTGGCTGATCATGCTGATCACTGATCACTGATCATGCACTGATCACGTGGCTGATCATGCACTGATCACGTGGCTGATCATGCACTGATCACGTGGCTGATCATGCACTGATCACGTGACTGATCATGCACTGATCATCGTGGCTGATCATGCACTGATCACGTGGCTGATCATGCACTGATCACGTGGCTGATCATGCACTGATCACGTGACTGATCATGCACTGATCACGTGGATGATCATGCACTGATCACGTGACTGATCATGCACTGATCACGTGGCTGATCATGCACTGATCACGTGGCTAATCATGCACTGATCACGTGGCTGATCATGCACTGATCACGTGACTGATCATGCACTGATCACGTGGCTGATCATGCACTGATCACGTGGCTGATCATACACTGATCACGTGGCTGATCATGCACTGATCACGTGGCTGATCATGCATGCACTGATCACGTGGCTGATCATGCACTGATCACGTGGCTGATCATGCACTGATCACCTGGCTGATCATGCACTGATCATGCACTGTGGCTGATCATGCACTGATCACGTGGCTGATCATGATCACTGATCACTGAAGCTGATCATGCACTGACGTGACTGATCACATGCACTGACTGATGCATGCACTGATCACGTGGCTGATCATGCACTGATCACGTGGCTGATCACTGATCACGTGGCTGATCACGTGGCTGATCATGCACTGATCACACTGATCACGTGGCTGATCATGCACTGATCACGTGGCTGATCATGCACTGATCGATCGTGGCTGATCATACACTGATCACGTGACTGATCATGCACTGATCACGTGGCTGATCATGCACTGATCACGTGGCTGGCTGATCATGCACTGATCACGTGGCTGATCATGCACTGATCACGTGGCTGATCATGCACTGATCACGTGGCTGATCATGCACTGATCACGTGGCTGATCATGCACTGATCACGTGACTGATCATGCACTGATCACACGTGGCTGATCATGCACTGACTGATCGCGTGGCTGATCATGCACTGATCACGTGGCTGATCATGCACTGATCACGTGGCTGATCATGCACTGATCACGTGGCTGATCATGCACTGATCACGTGATCTGATCATGCACTGATCACGTGACTGATCATGCACTGATCACGTGGCTGATCATGCACTGATCACGTGGCTGATCATGCACTGATCACGTGGCTGATCATGCACTGATCGTGGCTGATCATGCACACTGATCACGTGGCTGATCATGCACTGATCACGTGGCTGATCATGCACTGATCACGTGACTGATCATCATGCACTGATCACGTGGCTGATCATGCACTGATCACGTGGCTGATCATGCACTGATCACGTGGCTGATCATGCACTGATCACGTGGCTGATCATGCACTGATCACGTGGCTGATCATGCACTGATCACGTGGCTGATCATGCACTGATCACGTGGCTGATCATGCACTGATCATGCACTGATTTGTGGCTGATCATGCACTGATCGCCTGCTGATAACATTTGATCACTGATGATCATGCACTGATCAAACTCATGCTGATCATGCACTGATCACGTGGCTGATCATGCACTGATCACGTGGCTGATCATGCACTGATCACGTGGCTGATCATGCACTGATCACGTGGCTGATCATGCACTGATCACGTGGCTGATCATGCACTGATCACGTGGCTGATCATGCACTGATCACGCCTGATCATGCACTGATCACGTGCTCATCATGCACTGATCACGTGGCTGATCATGCACTGATCACGTGGCTGATCATGCACTGATCACGTGGCTGATCATGCACTGATCACGTGGCTGATGCACTGATCTGATCACTGTGGCTGATCATGCACTGATCACGTGGCTGATCATGCACACTGATCACGTGGGCTGATCATGCACTGATCACGTGGCTGATCATGCACTGATCGTGGCTGATGATCATGCACTGATCACGTGGCTGATCATGCACTGATCACGTGGCTGATCATGCACTGATCACGTGACTGATCATGCACTGATCACGTGGCTGATCATGCACTGATCACGTGGCTGATCATGCACTGATCACGTGGCTGATCATGCACTGATCACGTGTCTGATCATGCACATGATCACTGCACTGACTGATCATGCACTGATCACGTGGCTGATCATGCACTGATCACGTGGCTGATCATGCACTGATCACGTGGCTGATCATGCACTGATCACGTGGCTGATCATGCATGCACTGATCACGTGGCTGATCATGCACTGATCACGTGGCTGATCATGCACTGATCGATCGTGGCTGATCATGCACTGATCACGTGGCTGATCATGCACTGATCACGTGACTGATCATGCACTGATCACGTGGCTGATCATGCACTGATCACGTGGCTGATCATGCACTGATCACGTGGCTGATCATGCACTGATCACGTGGCTGATCATGCACTGATCACGTGGCTGATCATGCACTGATCACGTGGCTGATCATGCACTGATCACGTGGCTGATCATGCACTGATCACGTGGCTGATCATACACACTGATCACGTGACTGACTCATGCACTGATCACGTGGCTGATCATGCACTGATCACGTGGCTGATCATGCACTGATCACGTGGCTGATCATGCACTGATCACGTGGCTGATCATGCACTGATCACGTGGCTGCATGCACTGATCACGTGACTGATCATGCACTGATCACGTGGCTGATCATGCACTGATCACGTGGCTGATCATGCACTGATCACATGGCTGATCATACACTGATCACGTGCTGATCATGCACTGATCACGTGACTGATCATGCACTGATCACGTGGCTGATCATGCACTGATCACGTGGCTGATCATGCACTGATCGTGGCTGATCTGATGCACTGATCACGTGGCTGATCATGCACTGATCACGTGGCTGATCATGCACTGATCATCATGGATGTGGCTGATCATGCACTGATCACGTGGCTGATCATGCACTGATCGTGGCTGATCATGCACTGATCACGTGACTTATCATGCACTGATCTCGTGGCTGATCATGCACTGATCACGTGGCTGATCATGAACTGATCACGTGGCTGATCATGCACTGATCACGTGACTGATCATGCACTGATCACGTGGCTGATCATACACTGATCACGTTGCTGATCATGCACTGATCACGTGACTGATCATGCACTGATCACGTGGCTGATCAGCACTGATCACGTGGCTGATCATGCACTGATCACGTGGCTGATCATACACTGATCACGTGACTGATCATGATCACGTGACTGATCGTGACTGATCATTCACTGATCACGTGATGATCATGCACTGATCACGTGGCTGATCATGCACTGATCACGTGGCTGATCATGCACTGATCACGTGGCTGATCATGCACTGATCACGTGGCTGATCATGCACTGATCGTGGCTGATCATGCACTGATCACGTGGCTGATCATGCACTGATCACGTGACTGATCATGCACTGATCACGTGGCTGATCATGCACTGATCACGTGGCTGATCATACACTGATCACGTGGCTGATCATGCACTGATCACGTGGCTGATCATGCACTGATCATATGGCTGATCATGCACTGATCACGTGGCTGATCATGCACTGATCACGTGGCTGATCATGCACTGATCACGTGGCTGATCATGCACTGATCACACTGATCGTGACTGATCATGCACTGATCACGCACTGATCTGATCATGCACTGATCACGTGGCTGATCATGCACTGATCACGTGGCTGATCATGCACTGATCACGTGACTGACTGATCATGCACTGATCACGTGGCTGATCATGCACTGATCACGTGGCTGTGGCTGATCATGCACTGATCACGTGGCTGATCATACACTGATCGCGTGTCTGATCATGCACTGATCACGTGGCTGATCATGCACTGATCACGTGCCTGATCATGCACTGATCACGTGGCTGACCATGCACTTGGCATATCATG
>NW_027220101.1:0-10000 GCF_027580195.1 Bos mutus
CTATGCACTCATCAGTGAAAGTACAGAGTCCTAACCATTGCAGAACTACCAGAGAGTTCCTAGTAGGTCATTTCTTGAGCCTGACAGATGGCCCAGAAATCTGATGTTGGCTTCTGAAAGGCAGCTTCTATCGTCAGGCTTTGATGAAATCACCAAACATTCTCTCTCCTGATCTCTGGGAGCCCTGTGATCGTGGCCCATATCATAGAAACTTCTGGAGGTAGAGAGAAATGAAGGATGACATACCCCCTCCACTCATATTCCTCTTCTGGCTACAGACTCAAATGCCTTTCAATAAATTCATCTGCTCTCAACCCATCTACAGAAATCATGCTATCCTCATTCCTGGAAACCTTACCTGCAGAAGAGATTGAACTCATGTCCTCTGCTTTTTCCTAACCTAACGTATGAAGGCTTTTTGGTACATCTGGTGATAAGCTTCATTGTATTCTGCTTGACAGCTGTGGGGTTTTATTCCTTTTATTCCACTCACACACACACACACAAATACACACATACACTTAAACTGGTTACACAGTCGCCAGTGCCCAGTGCTGAGAACAGCACCCCCCCCACACACACACACACTGGTTTCACCGTTACCAGACCACAGGGCTGAAAACAGCTCTAACACACATACACACACAGACACACACAAACCTGTGCACAGTCACCAGACCAGAGCTGAGAACACCACACACACACACACACACACACCAGTTGCACAGTTGCCAGGGCACAGGTCTGAGAATGGCACACACAGACACACACACACACACACACACAAACCAGTTGCACAGTCGCCAGGGCACAGACCTGAGAACACCACACACACAAACACACAGACACAAACAAGGTACACAGTCGCAAGGTCACAGGGCTTGGAGGAGCTGACAGACACACACACACACACCAACTGGTTGCACAATCTCCAGGGCCCAGGGCTGAGAATGGCACACATACACACACACACACACACACACACACACACAAATCCACACATACACATAAACACAAACTGGTTTCACAGTCGCCAGGGCACAAGCATGAGAACAGCACACACACATACACACACACGCAGTCACACACAAATTAGTTGCACAGTCGCCAGGGCACAGGGCTGAGAACAGCACACACACACACACACACACAAACTGCTTTCACAGTCAACAGGGGACAGGGCTGAGAATCACAAAAACACACAGACACACACACACACACACACACAAACCGGTTGCACAGTCGCCAGTGCACATGGCTGAGAACAGCAAACACACACAAACACACACACACACACACCGGTTGTACACTCGCCTGGGCACAGGGCTGAGAATCTCACACACACACACACACACAAAAAAACACACACACACAAACCGGTTTCACAGTCAACAGGGGACAGGGCTGAGAATCACAAAAACACACAGACACACACACACATACACAAAAACCGGTTGCACAGTCACCAGGGGACAGGGCTGAGAATCTCACACACACACACATACACACACACACATAAACACAAACCAGTTACACAGTCGCCAGGGCACAGGGCTGAGAACAGTACAACCAAACACACACACACACACACACACACATACTTAAACCAGTTTCACTGTATCCAGGGCACAGGCCTGAGAACAACACACACACAAACACACAAACTAGTTTCAGATTCGCCAGGGCACAGGGCTGAGAACAACACATACACACACACACACACACACACACCGGTTTCACAGTCGCCAGGGGACAGGGATGAGAATGGCACACACAAACACACACACAAAGGCAGAAACCGGTTGCTTGTTGCCAGTGAACAGGGCTGAGAACAGCAGATACACACACACACACACATACACACAAACCGGAGGCACAGTCCCCAGGGCACAGGACTCAGAATGGCACACACAAACATACACACACAGGCACAAACTGGTTGCTTGTCTCCAGGGAACAGGGCTGAGAACAGCACACACACACACACAGGACTGAGAATAGCACACACACACACACACAAACACTGCTTGCACAGTCGCCAGGGAACAGGGCAGAGAACGGCACACACACACAAACACAACATTTGCACAGTCACAAAGCTCGGGGCTGAGAAAGGCATACACACACACACAAACACACACACAAAAACTGGTTGCATGTCACTAGTGCACAGAGCTTAGAATGGCACAAACACACACACACGCAAACACACACAACCGGAGAACAGTCCCCAGGGTACAGGGCTGAGAATGGGACATACACACACACACACACAAACCGGTTGCTCAGTCGCGAGGTCACAGAGCTGAGAAAGGCACACAAACACACACAAACACTCACACATAGATATAAACCAATAGCACAGTCGCCAGGGTCAGGGCTGAGAACAGCACACACCACACACACACACACACAAACTGGTTGCACAATTGCCAAGGAATATGGCTGAGACCGGCACACACACACACACACACACACACACACACACACAAAACTGTTGCACAGTTGCCAGGCACAGGGCTGAGAATGGGACACACACAGGCACACACACACACAAACTGGTTGCACAGTCGCCAGAGCACATGGCTGAGATCAGCACTCCCACACATACACACAAACGGGTTGCACAGTCGCCAGTGCACAGGGCTGAGAACAGCACACACACACACACACACACACACACACACACACACACGGTTGTACAGTCGCCAGGGCACGAGGCTGAAAATCACACACTCACACACACACACACACACACACACACACAAACCGGTTTCAGAGTCACCAGGGCACAGGGCTGAGAACAGCACACACACACACACACACACACACACACACACACACTGGTTGCGCAGTCACCAAGGCACGGAGCTTAGAATGGCACACACAAAGATACACACACACACAGAAACAAACCAGTTGCACAGTTGCAAGGGCAGAGGGCTGAGAAAGGCACACACACACACAGGCACAAACCAGTTGCTTTTTGCCAGGGCAGAGGGCTGAGAACAGCACACACACACACACACACATACACACACAGGGATGAGAACAGCACACACTCATACACACATAAAAACTGGTTGCACAGTCGCCAGGGAACAGGGCTGAGAATCTCACACACACACACACACACACACATACATAAACACAAACCAGTTACACAGTCGCCAGGGCGCAGGGCTGAGAACAGTACAACCAAACACACACACACACACACACACACACACACATACTTAAACCAGTTTCACTGTATCCAGGGCACACGCCTGAGAACAACACACACACACACACACACACACACACACCAGTTTCAGATTCGCCAGGGCGCAGGGCTGAGCACAACACATACACACACACACACACACACACACACACACACAAACCGGTTCCACAGTCGCCAGGGGACAGGGATGAGAATGGCACACACAAACACACACACAAAGGCAGAAACCGGTTGCTTGTTGCCAGTGAACAGGGCTGAGAACAGCAGATACACACACACACACACATACACACAAACCGGAGGCACAGTCCCCAGGGCACAGGACTCAGAATGGCACACACAAACACACACACAGGCACAAACCGGTTGCTTGTCTCCAGGGAACAGGGCTGAGAACAACACACACACACACACACACACACAGGACTGAGAATAGCACAACACACACACACACACAAACACTGGTTGCACAGTCGCCAGGGAACAGGGCAGAGAACGGCACACACACACGAACACAATGTTTGCACAGTCACAAAGCACGGGGCTGAGAAAGGCATACACACACACACACAAACAGACACATACACAAACTGGTTACACGTCGCTAGTGCACAGAGCTTAGAACGGCACACACACACACACGCAAACACACACAACCGGAGAACAGTCGTCAGGGTACAGGCCTAGATTGGGACATACACACACACACACACAAACCGGTTGCTCAGTCGCGAGGTCACAGAGCTGAAAAAGGCACACAAACACACACAAACACTCACACATAGATATAAACCAATAGCACAGTCGCCAGGGTCAAGGCTGAGAACAGCACACACCACACACACACACACACAAACTGGTTGCACAATTGCCAAGGAATATGGCTGAGACCGGCACACACACACACACACACAAACTGTTGCACAGTTGCCAGGCACAGGGCTGAGAATGGGACACACACAGGCACACACACACACAAACTGGTTGCACAGTCGCCAGAGCACATGGCTGAGATCAGCACTCCCACACATACACACAAACGGGTTGCACAGTCGCCAGCGCACAGGGCTGAGAACAGCACACACACACAGACACACACACACAGACACCGGTTGTACAGTCGCCAGGGTACAAGGCTGAAAATCACACACTCACACACACACACACACAAACCGGTTTCAGAGTCGCCAGGGCACAGGGCTGAGAACAGCACACACACACACATACACACACACACACACACACTGGTTGCAGTCACCAAGGCACGGAGCTTAGAATGGCACACACAAACACACACACACACAGAAACAAACCAGTTGCCCAGTTGCAAGGGCACAGGGCTGAGAATGGCACACACACACACAGGCACAAACCAGTTGCTTTTTGCCAGGGCCGAGGGCTGAGAACAGCACACACACACACACACACACATACACACATACACACACAGGGATGAGAACAGCACACACTCATACACACATAAAAACTGGTTGCACAGTCGCCAGAGAACAGGGCTGAGAATGGTACACAAACACAAACACAACTTTTGCACAATCACCCTGCACGGGGCTGAGAAAGGCATACACACACACACATACAAAAACTGGTTGCACGTCCCTAGGGCACAGAGCTGAGAATGGCACACACGGACAGCCACACAACAGGTAGAACAGTCCCCAGGGTACAGGGCTGAGAATGGGGCACATACACACACACGCATACAACCGGTTGCACAGTCGCCAGGGTATGGGCTGAGAAGGACACACACACACACACACACACACACATAGATATAAACCAAAAGCACAGTCGCCAGGGTCAGGGCTGAGAACAGTACAAACACACACACACACACACACACACACACAAAACATCTGCACAGTCACCAGGGAACAGGGCTAAGAATGGCACACACACACACACAAACATACACACAAACAAACCGGTTTCACAGTCGCCAGGGCACAGCCCTGAGAACAGCACACACACACAAACACACGCACTCACACACAAATTAGTTGCACAGTCGCCAGGGCACAGGGCTGAGAACGGCACACACACACACACACACACACACACACACACAAACTGGATTCACAGTAGCGAGAGCACAGGACTGAGATCAGTACTCCCACACATACACAAACACACACAAACTGGTTGCACAGACACCAGTGCACAGGGCAGAGAACAGCACACACACACAAACACACACACACACAAAACGGTTGTACACTTGCCAGGGAACAGGGCTGAGAACGGCACACACACAGACACACAAAAACACACACACACAAACTGGTTTCAAAATTGCCAGGGCACAGGGCTGAGAACAGCACACACACACACATACTAAACCGGTTTCACAGTCACCAGGGGACAGGGCTGAGATCAGTACTCCCACACATACACACACACACAAACCGGTTGCAAGTCGCTAGTGCACAGGGCTGAGAACAGCACACACACACACATACACAAACCGGTTGTACACTCACCAGGGCACAGGGCTGAAAATCACACACACACACACACACACACACAGGGATGAGAACAGCACACACTCATACACACATAAAAACTGGTTGCACAGTCGCCAGAGAACAGGGCTGAGAATGGTACACAAACAAAAACACAAACACAACCACAACTTTTGCACAGTCACTACGCATGGGGCTGAGAAAGGCATAGACACACACACATACAAAAACTTGTTGCACGTCCCTAGTGCACAGAGCTGAGAACGGCACACACGCACAGCCACACAACCGGTAGAACAGTCCCCAGGGTACAGGGCTGAGAATGGGACACACACACACCACACACACAACCGGTTGCACAGTCGCCAGGGCACAGGGCTGAGAAGGACGCACACACACATAGATATAAACCGATAGCATAGTCGCCAGGGTCAGGGCTGAGAACAGTACACACACACACACACACAAACTGGTTGCACAATCCCCAAGGAATATGGCTGAGACCAGCATACACACACACACACACACACACACACACACAAACACACACAAAACTGTTGCACAGTCACCGGGCACAGGGCTAAGAATGGCACACAAACACACACACCCACATAGGCACAATCTGGTTGCACCAGGGCACAGGGCTGAGAACAGCACACACACACACACACATACAAACTGGTTTAACGGTCGCCAGGGCACAACCCTGAGAACAGCACACACACACACACACACACACACATACACAAAAACCGGTTGCACAGTCGCCAGGGGACAGAGCTGAGAAACACACACACACACACACACACACAAACACATAAACACAAAACAGTTACACCGTCCCCAGGGCAGAGGACTGAGAACAGCAGAACCACACACACACACACACAAACACATAAAAACAAAACAGTTACACCGTCGCCAGGGCAGAGGACTGAGAACAGCAGAACCACACACACACACACACATACATAAACTAGTTTCACTGTTGACAGGGTACAGGCCTTAGAACAGCACACACATATACACAAACCAGTTGCACAGTCGCTAGACACAGGGCTGAGAATGGCACTCACACACACACACACACACAAATACACACATACACACAAACTGGATGCACAGTCGCCAGTGCTCAGGGCTGAGAACAGGAAACACACACACACACACACACACACAAAGAAACCGGTTTCACAGTCGCCAGGGCACAAGCCTGAGAATAGCACACACACACACACACACACACACACACACACACACATAAACTGGTTTCATAGTCCCCAGGGCAGAAGCCTGAGAACAGCACACACACACACACACACACACGCACTCACACACATTAGTTGTACAGTTGTCAGGGCACAGGGCTGAGAACAGCACACAAACACACAGAAACCGATTTCACAGTCACGAGAGCACAGGGCTGAGATCAGTACTCCCACACATACAAACACACACATACAAACTGGTTGCACAGTCACCAGTGCACAGAGCTGAGAACAGCACATTCACACAAACACACACAAACACAAACCGGTTGTACACTCGCCAGGGCACAAGGCTGAGCATGGCACACACACACAGAGACACACAAAAACACACACACACAAACCGGTTTCAGAATTGCCAGGGCACAGGGCTGAGAACAGCAACACACACACACACACACACACAAAACCGGTTTGACAGTTGCCACGGGACAGGGCTGAGAATCACACACACACACAAACACACACATACACACAAACCGATTGCACAGTCGCCAGGGCACAGGGCTGAGAATCACACACACACACACACACACACACAAACACAAACCAGTTAAACAGTCCCCAGGGCACAGGGCTAAGAACAATACAACCCAACACACACACACACACACACACATACTTAAACCAGTTTCACTGTAGCCAGGGCACAGGCCTGAGAACAGCATACACACACGCACAAACCGGTTTCAGATTCGCCAGGGCACAGGGCTGAGAACAGCACATACACACACACACACATACACACACACAAACTGGTTGCACCGTCCCCAGGGGACAGGGCTGAGAATGGCACACACAAACACATACACACAGGCAGAAACCGGTTGCTTGTGGCCAGTGTACAGGGCTGAGAACAGCAGATACACACACACACACATACACACAAACCGGAGGCACAGTCCCCAGGGCACAGGACTGAGAATAGCACACACAAACACACACACACAGGCACAAACCAGTTGCTTGTCACCAGGGAACAGGGCTGAGAACAGCACACACACACACACATACACACACAGGACTGAGAATAGCACACTCACACACACACAAAAACTGGTTGCACAGTAGCCAGGGAACAGGGCAGAGAACGGCACACACACACAAACACAACGTTTGTACAGTCGCAAAGCATGGGGCTGAGAAAGGCATACACACACACACACAAACACACACACACAAAAACTGGTTGCACGTTGCTAGTGCACAGAGCTTAGAACGGCACACACACACACGCAAACAGACACAACCGGTAGAACAGTCGCCAGGGTACAGGGCTGAGAATGGAACATACACACACACACACAAACTGGTTGCTCAGTGGCGAGGTCACAGAGCTGAGAAAGGCACACAAACACACACAAACACTCACACATAGACATAAACCAATAGCACAGACGCCAGGGTCAGGGCTGAGACAAGCACACCACACACACACACACAAACTGGTTGCACAATTGACAAGGAATATGGCTGAGACCGGGCACACACACACACACACACACACACACACACAAAACTGTTGCACAGTCGCCAGGTACAAGGCTGAGAATGGGACACATACAGACACACACAAACTGGTTGCACAGTCGCCAGCGCACAGGGCTGAGAACGGCACACACACACACACACACACACACACACAAACCGGTTGTACAGTTGCCAGGGCACAGGACTGAAAATCACACACTCACACACACACACACACACTCTCACACAAACCGGTTTCAGAGTCGCCAGGGCACAGGGCTGAGAACAACACACATACACACACATACACACACACACTGGTTGCGCAGTCATCAAGGCACAGAACTTAGAATGGCACACACAAACACACACACACACACACACACAGAAACAAACTGGTTGCCCAGTTGCCAGAGCACAGGGCTGAAAATGGCACACAGAAACACACACACACAGGCACAAACTGGTTGCTTTTCGCCAGGGCAGAGGGCTGAGAACAGCACACACACACACACACACACACACACAGGGATGAGAACAGCACACACACATACACACATAATAACTGGTGGCACAGTCGCCAGGGAACAGGGCTGAGAATGGTACACAAACACAAACAGAACTTTTGCACAGTCACCACGCACGGGGCTGAGAAAGGCACACACACACACACAAAAACTGGTTGCACGTCCCTAGTGCACAGAGCTGAGAATGGCACACACGCACAGCCACACAACCAGTAGAACATTCGCCAAGGTACAGGGCTGAGAATGGGACACACACACGCACACACACAACCAGTTGCACAGTCGCCAGTGCACAGGTCTGAGAAGAACACACACACACACATAGATATAAACCGATAGCATAGTCACCAGGGTCAGGGCTGAGAACAGTACACACACACACACACACACACAGAAAAACTGGTTGCACAATCCCCAAGGAATATGGCTGAGACCGGCATACACACACACACACACACAAACACACAGAAAACTGTTGCACAGTCACCAGGGCACAGGGCTAAGAATGGCACACAAACACACACCCATATAGGGCACAATCCGGTTGCACTGTCACCAGGGCACAGGGCTGAGAACAGCACACACACACACACAAACACTGCTTGCATAGTCGCCAGGGAACAGGGCAGAGAACGTCACACACACACAAACACAACGTTTGCACAGTCGCAAAGCACAGGGCTGAAAAAGGCATATACACACACACAAACACACAAAAACTGGTTGCACGTCGCTAGTGCACAGAGCTTAGAACGGCACACACACACACGCAAACACACACAACCGGAGATCAGTCGCCAGGGTACAGGGCTGAGAATGGGACATACACACACACGCAGAAAAAGATTGCTCAGTCGCGAGGTCACAGAGCTGAGAAAGGCACACAAACACACACAAACACTCACACATAGACATAAACCAAAAACACAGTCGCCAGGGTCAGGGCTGAGACAGCACACACCACACACACACACAAACTGGTTGCACAATTGCCAAGGAATACGGCTGAGACCGACACACACACACACA